>NW_007090412.1:127708-142203 GCF_000164805.1 Carlito syrichta
GATACCTCTTATCAACAAGGGTGCTTGAACAAAGCATATTTGTATACCTAACCCTTAACTGTATCCCACAATGTCATAATAAACAATATAGATTATAAAAAATAAAAAAATAAAAATAAATAAACTGACCATAGAAGTTAAACTAGGTACAACAGTTCTGGAAACAAATCTAGCAACATTTAAGAAAATAAATGTACTTAAGCCCAACCAGTAATATCACTCTTGGGCAAATATCTCCGAGAAATTCTCACCCAAGTTTGTAAGGATTACATATAATATGCTCATTATGATCATATTTTATTTGTGATAATAAAGAGTTGGTAGCTATCAGATGTCAATCATTGGGGGAATTGATAAGTAAAAGGTGATAAATGTGTTCTATGAACACTATGCAGCAATCAGAAGCAAAAACTCAACCGAGAGAGCAATTTGAATAGATCTTAAAAAACATAATAAGTACAAAATGCAAGAGAAAATGCCATGTACAGCTCAATGCTCTTTGTGTAAAAGTTTTAAAAGCATACACACAAAATAATGCTACATTCTTTATAAAAAGTGCGAAGTTCAGGACATATGACAAGTACATCAGAGTAGTGGCCTATGAAGTGAATTGGTGTCAGTGATTAGTAAAGGGAATTAGGGATGAAAGGAAATTTTTAAAAATTAATGTATTAAATTGCTATCACACAATTTTGAAGTAAAATAATTTTAAAAAATAATAAATAAATATTATGATCTAAGTCAAGTGCTTAGCAAAGCATATTGTACATAGTAACCACTCAATAAATGGGAAAAATTAATCAGAAAACTAGCATAATTATGTAATTTAAAAAAATTCAAATGTGGCTTAAGGGGAAAGATCTTTGGTAGGGACTTCAAGAAGGAAAACTATCGGCATGTTGTGCTTGCATTCTCCACTAAGAAAAACTAAAATAGTTAGTAGATAACCACACTTTGAATATATCATCCAAGAAACAACACTGGAATTCAAAAGAATATTGACAGGAACAAAAAATAAAACAGGGAGAGAATCGGAAGTAGGGTAGTCTGCTTGGCCAGGATCACTGGATGCTGGGAGAGACTCACAGTGCAGGGAAAGGGTAAGAAAACCACATTCCCAGAGATCTATTGATATCTTTAACAAGTTATATTTATATTCTGCCAGTAGATATATTTTGGTAATAATATATACATACTTATTTTTAATAAGTTAATTCAGTATTCCTTAATGCAAATATTCTCTACTTAGCATTAGATGTCTTTGTTTTATTGTACTGCACTGTTTGGCACTTGGACAATTTGTAATATAAGATGAATGTGCCAATCTGTTCATCATTAGAGATGAGGCTTGTTTTATAGTGGTTTGTTATTAATACCAAAAAACAGTACACTACAACCTAAGTTAATTTATAGTCAAAAATTGGGATTTTTCCTGAAAGGAAAAAAAATCAGAGGTAGAGTCAAAGATCTAAAAGTTCTGCACAAGTATTTGTTTGTCTGAAACCAATGAATAAAGAACAAAACCTTTAAACAAATTACAATTAGCTTCTAGCAAAGGGGCAACATACTCACGAAACACTAAACTCACAGTCATTTTGGAGCAGAAATGAAGTATAGAGGAAATATTGCATTTGCCATTACTAATAGGTTTATTAATAATCAGTAAAATTTACTAAGCATTTACTATGTGTCAGGCACTATTATAAGTACATTTCAAGCATGGTATCAGAATCTTCTTATAATAATCTTATGCAACAGAAAATTAATAATCATAGATAAAAGATTAAAACATTATGTTATTATTGATATGAAATAACCTGCCTACTGCTGCAAACTAGAAGGGATTGATCAAATATAGACACATTTTCAGTGCTCAAGTAGTTCACAGTTCTTTGACAGTGATAGATACCAGGTGTTATTGAAAGTGGAGGGGCAACTAACCCAGATGGGCCTAGAGAGAAATGGAAGTTGACTGATTAGGCTAATTTTGGAGGAAGAAAAGAAATTAGTAAAAATTGAGAAGTGTTGAATAGAGAAACATATTCTCCAAAAAGCGGCTTATAAAAAGAGTCATAGGTGACAGGACCCACAGGCAAAAAAGATTCATATCTATAAAAATAGTAAAGACTTTCATTAAGGTAAAATTAACATTTTGAGATAAACATAGCAAATTGCAAGAAGTTTGGATGAAAGTTAGGGAACTTTTTAATTTTTTTATTTGATCAAGAGCATCTAATCTGTTTTAAGTAGGGAGATGGCATAATCATTCTTGGGTTTCATAAAAAATATTCAAGCATCAGTACATAAAATGGATGGAAGAGTGTCAAGTTTTAAGGCAGACATCACAACATAGAGAGCATATGGTCTTAACAGTGGGGATAGAGAATGGAATGATTTGAAAGTTGAAAATCAGGTAATAATTAGCAAGAACACATCACTGCTTTAGAATCTATATGAAGAAGTCAAGAAGTAGACCGAAGTTTCCAATTAGGGGAACTAGGTACTATTATTTATCAAGGAAATAATGCAGAAGGAGGAGCACCAAATGTGAAGAAAAGCTAATGAATTGTTTTTAATATACTGAATACAACCAGGAAAGCAAAATGGAGATATCCAATAAGCAGTTGAACACATGGATCTAAAACTTAAAAGAAATCTCTGTGTTAAAAATCTAAATTTTAGAAATAATCTGTATAAAGGTGAAGGTAGGGCAGTTACTAAGATCTCCTTATTAAAGATTGTAGCAATATATTGATAACAGAAGAGAGTCAATGAGGACATTCTTATAAATTTCCTTGATTCCTGCTTCTATATTTATTCTTCTCTTTATTCTGTTTACTTTAGATTTATGTATTTTTTATCTTCTTTTTCTTATTGTTTATGTTGAGATTTTAGATAATTGATTTGTGACTTCTTTTTTAAAGTAAACATTTAGTAATAGAAATTTCCCCATCAACACTGCTTTTTCTGTGTTCCATATATTTTGATATGTTGTATTTTCATTTTCATGTAGTTTAATTTTGATTTACCTTGAAACTTCCTCTTTGACCCATGGATTATTTGGAAATACCATTTTTAGTTGCCAAGTAATTGGATATGTTCCAATTATAGTTCCAGTATTGATTTCTGCATGCATAATGTCATTTTAATTAGTTTAAATTTATTGAGATTTTATTTATGGTTCATGATGTGATCTTTTTTGGAGAATGTCCCAAGAGTACTTTTAAAAATATATATTCCAGCCCACTTCAGCAGCACTATGCCTTTTTTGTGCACATCCAGATTTTTTCATGCAAGCCCTCCCACAAGGGTAATACAATGGCACGTGTATAGGCTGGACATGTCAATGTCAGAATTCCCATAATGTTCCATATGGAGTCAAGACCTAAGTGCATTACTCACTGTTTGGGGGGGGATTTGTTGTTTTGTTTTGTTTTTTTTTTGCTTTGTTTTTGTTTGTTCTCTGCTTTGTGGTGCAAATACATTGCTGAAAATGTTTTTAAAAACTGTCAATACCACTATAGGTAATGGTGATTTAAAAAGATAAAGCATTTATATTTAACTATAGCACAGAAAGTCAAGTTATTGGAGAGACTGGACAGTGATGTTAGTGTAAAATGTCTATCAGAAGAGTATGCTGGTAAAATAACCACTATTTATGACCTTAGGAAACAGAAGGATAAACTTTTGAAAGTGATGAACAGAAGTTAATTTAAAAAATAGAAAATGACTGCATGTAACTAAAAATGAAGATCTTAATCGTCTATTGAAAGGGTGGAACCATCAGTGTGGTAGTGAACGCATAGTGCTTAATAATATGCAGATCATGAAACAAGCAAAGATCTATTACAATAAGCTGAAAATTGAAGGAATTGTGAATATTGAACCATCTGGTTGCAAAAATTTAAGAAAAGACACCATATTACATTTTTTCAGTTTTGTGGTAGGAAAGTATCTATTGACTATGAATCAGAATATAAATTAATTGATAAGTTTGTCCAGGTCAAACGTATCAAGCTGATAAAATTCTGATGCCAGAATAAGTCCCTAATGCTGATAAAATAGCACTTGAATAGCATGTTAGCAACAGTGAACAGAGGCATGAGTGAGGAAGATTTTCAAAAGTTTAGCACATAGGACGTCATATATACTGCTGCTAAAGCTAGGAACACAGCGAATAAAGACACAGATGTGCATGTCTGGCCCAATCCTCTGGTGTATGACTATGCTCAGTAATGATAATTAATGAGGTGATGAAGTTGAGGCATTCTGAATGAAAAGTGAGACAAAATTATGCCCGACTTGCTTACATTTGCAAAAAAAATACTTTCAGTGTCCATCAGTAAGCCAAAAAACAGTGGATATTAAAGACTTTTTACATGTATAATGAGGCTTCAGTTGTTCATTCATTGACTATTGATGAAATAGCAGAAATGCCTCTGAATCAAGGTGATTATGATAAAACTGACAATAACGATGATGTAGTTAAAATTGCAGAAAACGTGCTTGTAAACAACATGGTGAAACTGTATGTTGGGATTATTGAAAGACTGGAGAAACATACATTAATAATAGAACAAAAAAATGTCAGTTTATGAAATCAAAGAGAAACTTATAGAGACAAAAAACAACATTAATGAGGCAGATGACTCTGGAGAAAACATTTAAGAAAGCCATCCATGAGGTGAGTGGATTGCCTGAGCCTGCGGGTTCGAGACCCGCCTAGGCAGCGAGACCTCATCTCTACAATAAAAATAAATAAAAAAATCAGCTGGGCGTGGTAGCGCATGCCTGTAATTGCAGCTACTTGGAAGGGTGAGGCGGAAGGATCGCCGGAGCCCAGCAGGTCGAGGCTGCGGTGGCCGGGAGCGGCCACAGCACTCCAGTCTGGGCGACAGAGTGAGACTCCAACTCAAAAAAAAAAGAAAGCCATCCAACAGAATGTCTCTTCATTCACTTGCTGCTGATGTTTCTTCTCAGCAAAAGATATAAAATATAGTGTGTAGTTACCTTTTAATCAAAACACAGTACTATAGTTGAAGACTGAAAGTCAGCTGTTGTTTGTTGTTGCTGTTGTTTAATAATTTCTACAGATATTTTGGTGATGTTAGTTACTATGATGCTTAGCTACCCTGAATGAATTTTCTTCCTGTACTAATGGTATGTCATATTGTTTACTGTTAATTACTTATGTGTGAATAAGTGTAAGAAAATAATTTGCCTGTCAATGCAACATAAATTTAGAGTCAGGAATGATGCTGATGCCAAACAACCACAGATTGTGTACATGGATGCTGAGACTGACACCTATGCTTTCTGTTGACTCAGTGCACATAAACAGTATTATGCACAAATTATTAAAGAATACTGTATAAAATGACCTTCAGTTTATGTGCAGAAGGCATGTGCAAAATATAAATAAATTTTGTGTTTGGACTTGGGGCCCTTATTCAAGACATTTCAGTACGTACAAACAAGTATTTTAAAATCCAGAAAACTCTGAAATTCAAAACACTTCTGATTCCAAACATTTTGGATAAGGCATACTCAGCCTTTATTATGGCTTAAATCTGTGCTTTATTTTGGGGTTTTTTTGCGTGTAATTTTATTTATTTATTTGTTTATTTAACATTTCTGTGGATTATTTGTACTGTTCTTTAGCATTCCCTTTTCAATTATCTCAATTTTTTTAAGGGTATCTATTTGTAAAAGGTTCTTAGAGATGACTCAAGGTATTGAAATATACATATATAATACCAGGGTTACTGGTGTTGACATCTTACCAGTTTGAAGGAAGGATAGATCTTTTCCACTCTTTACCACTTTACCCTCCTTTATTTATAAGTGACTTAAAATATTTCTTCTATATATGTCTGAAATCACATCAGATAATGTCTGCTTCAACTGTAGAACATAATTTATATAAAGCAAGAGAAGATGAAAATTCAGTTGCATTAACCCATATGTTTAGACCCTTTATTCTTTCTTTATTCCTCATGTTCCAAGATTCCTTTATCATTTCTTCCGTGTTTTCATAATGACCTTTACCCATGGTTTTAAAAGTAGGTCTGTTGGCATCAAATTATCTTAATTATGCTTTATGTGGTTTTTGTCTTGATGTTTTTCATTATTGAAGGATTTTTTTGCTGAATATAGGGTCCTTGACTGGCAGTTATTTTATTTTGGCACTTGAAAAATGTTTTACCTGTTCCTTCTGGCCTCCATAGTATCTGATAAGAAATATACTGTCGTTTCAATTATTTTTCTCCTAGGTAAAGTGCATTTTTTTCTTTTCTTTCAAATTTTTAAAATTTAATTTCTACAACTTTGATTACCATGTGTATTATTTCTCTCTTGCTTTTTTCAATATCTTTTTCTTTCATTTTAGCTTTCATGGGTTTGATTATGACATGTCTTAGCATGGACCTCTTTGACTTCTTTCAGTTTGGGATTCAATCAGTTTTTTTAAACTGTAGATTTATGTCTTTTGCAAAATTTAAAAAACTTTACAGCTGTCATTTCATTGTCTACCCTCTTTCTATTCTCCTCAGGATGTCAACAACACAAATGTTAGGATGATCATAATTGCTCATTGAGGCATTTTCTTGATGGTTGCTTTAAAATCATCAGAAAACCCTAATATTCCTATCATCTCAGAATTTGTGTATACTTGTCATCGTTTTACATTTTATTTAAACGTTTTTTCTGCTTTCCACTAACACTGTTCATGCTGTCCTGCCAGGTGAGGGAGAAAGTTCAGGTTTCTAACTAAGCCTCCATTGGCACAAGGGAATAAGGGGCTCTGCTTTATTGCTAGGTGAGAATGAGAATTCCAACCCTTGCCAGGACCTTTACTGACTACATCTTGTCTAAGCATGGATGATATACCACATTACTGTTCGCCATGTGACCTCCACTAATATGGAAATAAGTTATGTGAGGGCCTTCACTACTGCTGAGCGGAGCTGAAATCCTAGATCTTCACTTTGCTTGCTCTAACACCACACCAGCAATGGAAGTGATGGGAGAGGAATAATTAATTATATACTGTTAGTGGTGGAATTCTAAGCTCTCCCCTTGACCTTTGTTGACTGAATGAACTAACTAGGGCCCTTAGGACCAGAGGGATTGGCACAGAAGTGTCAGGCATTTATATGGAGTTTTTATATAACAATTTTCTGTTTTGCTAGGCTGCTCACTTTCTGGTTCTTTGATTAAATTGAACAAGTTTTTCTTGGAGATCTTTTAGTCTGTACTTGTTGGCATTTTCAGGTTGCCAACTTCTCTAGGAACCGGTCTAGATGAATGAGACAACAAAACAAACAGAAAAAGCTGAAATTTACTGTTGTACCTATTCTTCGGATCCTAAATTCCCTAGTCACCTCCTGCATACTTTTCAGAATTTACATATATTTATTTTGTATACTATAATATTCATGTTTTTATGTGTACTTAGCAGGAATGATAAAAAAGAGTTGTCTCTTTCATCTTATTATGGAGCATGAAGACACTGCAACCTCATGGAGATCTGTGAGCATTAAATAAGTGAATGTGTATAAAACACTCAGGACAATTTTGACATACAGTAAGCTTTCAATTAAAATATTATATTGTATATTATAAAAACTGACTTCATGAAAAGTTTTGTTTTCATATTTGGAAAAGTTATATATAAATCAATAAATATCAATTGGCACAGTCTTGCATATTCTGAATGGATTATGAATTAGAGAATACATTTTTATAAGACTTTCAAAGGGCTTTAGATCTTCTTGAAATGACATGATATAATATTATAAGGCAATTCAAGGTTACATATACTCAAGCCACCAAAGTAGGCTGTATAAAAGGGCAGTCTTGCTGTGGTTTAAACCTATGTTTAGAGGGAGTCTGGCTATTAAACAGCTGCTGCTAATGCCATTAATCTACTATATCCAACTCTATTACTTGCATTAGGGAGTTATATTTATTATGGTCATTGATTTTGAAGCATTTTTCAGTCATTGATATTAATGTAAAATACTCCAGTTACTAAAATATCATGCAAAAATATTACAGAAGGACAATGAAAACCAGTGTGCATAAATGTTGCAGTATTTATTTAGGTTATTTGCAAATCTCAGCCCACCAATATAAAACTAAGGACAGATATCTTGAAAGTAAATTTTGTGCCAGGCTCAGTGGCTCAGCCTGTAATCCCAGTGCTTTGGGAGGCCGAGGTGAGTGGATTGCCTGAGCCTGCAGGTTCGAGACCCGCCTAGGCAACTTGTCGAGACCTCATCTATACAATAAATCAAAAATTAGCTGGGCATGTTAGCACACGCCTATAGTTCCAGCTACTTGGAAGGTTGAGGCAGAAGGATCGCTGGAGCTCAGCAGGTCGAGGCTGCGCCCAACCACTGCATTCCTGTCTGAGTGACAGAGTGAGACTCCAACTCAAAAAAAAAAAAGTGAATTTTGTGATAATCAGTAGTAATGCAATGTAATTCCTTAAAAATGTGATCTAAGATGCATAGTTAATACATTTTCACGTTAGAATTATTAACAAACAAGCAAATTCTCTGAGGGTCATGTCAAAAAAAAGGGAGGAGGGGGGTGTGTAGAATCCTCAAAGTCATTATTTTATCCCAATACAAATAGAAAGAAGAATTCAAAGGCAAGAATCATTAATAGTGCTGTTTTCAGTCACTTGGGCTGTATTAATTAGCTAAAAAATAAATAAGTATGAAAAATAAAAATTAAATCCTCAGGAAGAACAGAGTATAAATGAGAAATGGTAGAATGGAATGAGGGAGCATTATATTTATATAATTGAAATCAAGCAGAGAAAGAGTCAAAAAGATGGCATGCACACCAAAAGATATAAGGATGAAATAGAGAACTCCATTGGAAGTATTGCAAAGTAGCAATGTTTATTTGATTGTACACATTCATACAATTACTTTTCCAGGCAAGCAGATCTGGACAGTAGATATGACTATTGGGAGTTATTAAGGTCTTGACATTGTCCCTCCCCACAGGATTTTAAAAATTGGATAGCATGAGTTGATTGATGCCATTAGACATTAGAGCTGTTTTCATGTCACTGTACTCAGTTTAATTATGGTATAAAATGCTGCAGAAATTATACCATTCATATGGAAACCATTGGTAACTCTAATGCTGTCATTTGTGGTACCTAATTCCATGTCTTGAAGGGGAAGGTCAATGAGACCACAAGTTCCTAAAGTTATAAATAACCTTTTTCCTGATTATTTCACCTCCAAATTTAATAAATTTGTCTACTTCTAAGATGAAGTGTAATCTATTAAAAACATAAAGTCAGTTTAAGCTATTTTTCTAATGGTTCCAATTAAGATTCAAATATTATACTTTAGAAGAGCATTCTATGTCTGGGGGTGTGGAAAATGATATAATTATAAAGCACTTAGCTTGTTCTTGATTACCATTGTTTAAAAGATCACTTTTATGGGTGGGTTAGTATCCTAAGAAAAGAGAGAGCCATTCTTGTCCTCATCTACAGTTCATATTAAAAATAATGTATCAGGCCGGGCACAGTGGCCCATGCCTATAATCCCAGTGCTTTAGGAGGCCAAGGTGAGAGAATTTCCTCAGCCCATGGGTTTTAGAACAGCCTGGGAAACTTGGCAAGACCTCATCTCTACAACAAATCAAAAAATTAGCTGGGCATGGTGCGCATGCCTGTAGTTACAGCTACTTGGAAGGCTGAGGTGGAAGGATCACCTGAGCTCAACAGGTCGAGGTTGCCATGGCTGGGAGCATGCCACTGTCCTCCGCCTGGGTGAGAGAGTGAGACTCCAGCTCAAAAAAAAATTAAATTAAAATTAAAAATAATATCATGATTTTGTATGTGAGACAAGTGTTTACATATAGTATTATTATGAAGATACAGCTGATGATTTTCTACATATGCCTGTGGTTTAGGTTAAATGTTAAAAAAATAAATAAATCTCTCTGAAAATGCCAGTGCTTAATTTGAAAACATTTCCTGGGGTCCCTGAGGAGATATTGACATTAACCTTATCAAGCTACCACATGACAGAATTTTATTAACACCGAACAAAAATTTCTCTCCATTCCTAAACAAACGGAATTAATAAACAAACCACTTGGAAAATTATTTATATGTACCGTTTCTTTAGTTATCGAAAACGTTGTTGGGAATTCCTCGAAGATGGAGGCTGAGCCAGTCAGACTATGCAAGTCTCCATGTGAGTGAGTGAGTGTATGGAGAATTTTGTGTACATGTTGCTGAGTGAGTGGGCGCATGAGTGGTTGACTGAGTGAGGGCTAAGGAGCAAGCAGCCAGGGCTCTCCTGGTACAGTGGCTGGTGCCACAGTTTCTCAGCTTAGACCCTAGTGATTCCTGGGATGCAGAATCTGAGCATCATTTTTTAAAAAATCAACAAAACCCTTCCTGGGAAGAAGATGCAAGGGAGAGACTGACTAAGTGGGAGCTCAGGAGCAAGTGTCCAGGGCCCTCCTAGTGAAGCAGCTGGTGCTGCAGCTCCTTTGCTTGGTCACTAGCACTTCCCAGGTCACAAAAGTCAAATGCCAATTTTTTAAAGGACAAAAGTTTTCTTTCAAAGAAGCAGCAGGGAAAGCCTACCAACTCCAGGTTCTGTCTCACAACTGCAACAGGAGAGAATGTCAGCTCCAGGCTTTGCCTCACCAATTCAGTGCCAGGCAAGACACTGGCAGTAAGGGCTACAGAGGGATCCCAGAAGTTGAGTCCCACCACAGAAGATGAAAGAGGTACACAGTCTTGAAAATGGGGCAAGAAAGTACTTTGACTTCCTAACCATGGAGCAACAGATCCAAACTCTGTGGCGAATAGATCAGTTACTCAGAGGTTGATCATGACTCAGAGGGAATATCCTGAAAGCACAAACTTCAGAGGGACAGGACAAGTGCTGACTCTTAGAAGCCCCACCCCCTACCCTGATTCAGCCACAGGACAAAGGGTGTAGCCAGAAAAGGTTGAGGAAGACCTCCAAAGATATCAGTGTCCTGTTTCAAAATAGAACGAATCTAGAGCTCAGATCTGGGAAGAATAGAAGGCTGAGAAAACATCAGAATGGAAAGTCTCACCCACTGCCATTGAATAACAGAACTTAAAGAGAAAAACAAGAGATCTGTCACAAATAAAGAAAAACCAGTTGAAGACCATAGGTAATTTCAAGTGTAACAAAGAGAAAACATCTGAACAATCAGATCTCAGAGCCCAAACAATGGAAGTCACCAATGACTGGACCCAGAATATAACAGGGATTAGGGAATGGATAGAAAGAGTGAAAAAGACTCAAGAAAGACAAGATGGAACACTGAAAAAACTTGTAACAGAGATTTTGGCCATAAAAATTTCATCCTGGAAATAAATAACATGTTAACAAGTATGGAAAGCAGAATTAATCTAGCAGAAGAAAGAATCTCAAAACTTGAAGACCAGAACATGGAATTAACCTGATCTGTAAAAATCATAGAAAGAACACTCAGAAAGAAAGGTCAAAGCCTACAAGAAAAGTGTAATTATTTCAAAAGGGCAAACCTATACCTGATTGGTGTCGTAGAAGAAGAAATGGAAATGGAGAACACCTTGGAGCAAGATTTCCAGTAGGTCAACCAAGAAAACTTTCCCTATCTTATCAGAGATGTGACCAGCCAAACACAAGAACTACAGAGATTCCCCACAAGACATCAAATGAGAAGAACAACTCCTAGTTAGTAATTTGACTACACAAAGTAGACACAAATGAAAAAATTCTAAAGGAAGCAAGACAGAAAGGTCAGACTACCTACTGGGGAAAATTAATCAGAAAAGCAGCAGACCTATTGGCAGAAACACTACAAGCAGGAAGGGATTGAAGTCCAACATTCAAAGTCCTCAAAGATAAACAATTTCAACAAAGAATTTCCTACTCAGAAAGGCACAGCTGCATCAGTGATGGAGAATTAAAATCCTTTCCAGATTCAATCCCTACAAGATTATACAGCTTCCAGATCAGCTCTAAAGGAGATGCTTAAAAAGGTTTTAAGCACAGAAGAAAGAAAAAAAAAATGACCACACACTACCCAAGAGAACAACAGAGCACAGAACCAACAGAGAATATATCACAGCAACAAACTTAAAAACACACACATACATCAACTCCAAAGCTAAAAGAAAACAAGCAAAAAAGAAAAAATGTTATAAGAAACTTATGACAGGGATAAACAATCACATTTCAATAATCAGCCTGAATGTGAATGGACTAAATGTACAACTGAAAAGACATAGAATGGCAAACTGGATAAGAAACCATGACCCAATTATTTGCTGCATCCAGGAAACTCATCTCATCACAAGGGACACACAGACTCAAAGTTAAAGGATGGAAAATGAGTTTTCAGGCAAATGGATCACAAAAGAAGGCAGGAGTCATGATCTTAATATCAGACAAAACAACCTTTGAGTTATCAAATATTTTTAAAGATATGAAAGGACACTGCATAATGATAAAAGTTTCAATCCATCAAAAATAAGCATGCATCCTAAACATATATGTGCCCAACAAAGGAGGACCAGTATATATAAAGCAACTACTAAGCAAACTAAAATAAAGATATTGACTTTAACACCATTATAGTAGGGGACTCGAATGCCCCACTAACAGCCCTAGATTGATCACTGAGGCAAAAAAACAACAAGGAAATCCAGAATCTCAACTTGACACTGAACCAAATGGACTTAATAGATACCTACAGAATATTTTACCCAATAACCACAGAATATACATTCTACTCATCACCACATGGAACTTACTCCAACATTAAGCACATCCTCAGCCATAAATCAAGCATAAACAAATTCCATAAGGTTGAAATATTGCCACATGCACCTTAGCAGATCACAGTGGAATAAAAATAAATATCAACACCAACAAAATTTCCCCAAAGCCCACAAAGACATGGACACTAAAGAGTATGATGCTGAACAACTACTGGGTCAAAACTGAAATCAAGTTGGGCTCGGTGGCTCAGCCAGTAATCCTAACATTTTGGGAGGCTGAGGCGAGTGGATTGCCTGATCCCGTGGGTGTGAGACCCACCCGGGAAACTTGGTGAGACCTCATCTCTACAATAAATCAAAAAAATGAGCCGGGTGTGGTAGCACACACCTGTAGTTCTTGCTACTTGGAATACTGAGGTGGAAGAATCACTGGAGCCCAGCAGGTTGAGGCTGCAGTGGCCAGAAGCATGTGAATGCACTCCAGTCTGGGCAACAGAGTGAGACTCCAACTCAAAAAAAAAAAAAAAAAAAAAACTGAAATCAAAACAGAAATTAAAAGATTTCTGGAAATAAATGAAAATGAACCTCAGAGAAATGCAAATCAAAACCACATTGAGGTCCCACCTAACCCCAGTAAGAATGGCCATCATTAATAAAACAAACAGATGCTGGTGAGGATGTGGAGAAAAAGGAATGCTTCTATACTGGTGGGACTGCAAACCAGTACAACCTCTTTGGAAGACAGTGTGGCAATTTCCGAAATAACTAGAAATTGACGTTCAATATGACCCAGCAATCCCCCTATGGGAATATACCAAAAAGATACCTGCACATGCCTGCCTGTTGCAGCTCTATTCACAATAATAAAAACATGGAACCAACCAAGCTGTCCATAGAAGCTGGATAGGATAAATATCATGTGGTATATATACACAATGGAATATTATGCAGCCATAGAGAAGGACAAACATATGGACTTTGTAGTAACTTGGATGGATTTAGAGCTGATCATACTCAGTGATATATCACAAAAACAAAGAAAAGAGTACCATATGTTTTCACTCATAAGTGGACCTTGAACAATTATCATAATACTATAAGAAATGGATTGGCAGTTGAGGGAAAGTTCCGGGGGAAGAAGGGTCACACTTCCTTAACAACGGTACCTGCATAATGAACATTTGTATACCTAACCCTGAATTGTACCCCACATCTTATTTTAAAGAAAAAATAAATTAAAAAAATTTTTTTTAATTTCCAATCCAAAATTTTTTATATAAACGCATTTTGAATGCATTTCTACTATTTTTCTTTAAACATATGCTAAAAGGGATTTAAAAAGTCTGAAAGTGTTTTATTCTCTAAAAAATGTTCATATTCAGCCAGGCTCGGTGGCTCAGCCTGTAATCTCACGCCTTTGGGAGGCTGAGATGAGTGGATTGCCTGAGCCCGCGGGTTCGAGACCCACCTGGGCAGCGAGACCTCATCTCTACAATAAATCAAAAAATCAGCCGGGCGTAGTAGCGCGTGCCTGTAATTCCGGCTACTCGGAAGGCTGAGGCGGAAGGATCGCCGGAGCCCAGCAGGTCGAGGCTGCGGTGGCCGGGAGCGGCCACTGCACTCCAGTCTGGGCAACAGAGTGAGACTCCAACTCCAAAAAAAAAAAAAAAAGTTCATATTTATTATCTTACTTGATACATCAGTC
>NW_007090412.1:142223-142915 GCF_000164805.1 Carlito syrichta
GGCTTAACATCTTGGATCTACAAGGAACTCAAACATGCTAAAAAGAAAAAAAAACAAACAACCCCATTATAAAATGGGCAAAATATATGAACAGACATTTCTCAAAAGGAAGACATCTGAGCAGCCAACAGACACATGAAAAAATGTTCAACCTCACTAATCATCAGTGAGATGCAAATCAAAACCACACTGAGATACCACCTAACTCCAGTCAGAATGGCAATTATCAATAACTCAAAAAATAACAGTTGCTGGAGAGTGTGTGGCGAAAAGGGAACACTTCTACACTGTTGGTGGGAGTGCAAACTAATACAACCTCTGTGGAAAACAGTATGATGATTCCTAAAAGCTCTAAATATTGACCTCCCATATGACCCCACAATCCCCCTACTGGGAATATACCCTGAAGAACTCAAATCACTCTATAAAAAAGATACCTGCACACATATGTTTATCGCAGCATTGTTCACAATAGCAAGAACCTGGAAGCAACCATGCTGTCCATCAAAAGAGGACTGGATTAAAAAATGTGGTACATATACATAATGGAATACTACGCAGCCATAAAAAAGAACAAAATCATAAATTTCTCAGCAACCTGGATAGAACTAGAGTCTGTAATACTGAGTGATTTCTCACAGAAACAAAGATCTGAGTATCACATGTTCTCACTCATATAGTAGACCTTGATC
>NW_007090412.1:142935-155485 GCF_000164805.1 Carlito syrichta
CGAGACCCACCTGGGCAGCGAGACCTCATCTCTACAATAAATCAAAAAATCAGCCGGGTGAGGTAGCGCATGCCTGTAATTTCGGCTACTCTGAAGACTGAGGCGGAAGGATCGCTGGAGCCCAGCAGGTCGAGGCTGCGGTGGCCGGGAGCGGCCACTGCACTCCAGTCTGGGCAACAGAGTGAGACTCCAACTCCAAAAAAAAAAAAAAAAAGTTCATATTTATTATCTTACTTGATACATCAGTCTCAAGAAGAAAAGCATATTATATTGTCCTTGAATGACTAGCTTAAAACTAAAAACCCTGAGGTACAGACATTTTAAAATGATGTACCCAAGGTCCCACAGCAAACTACAGTAAACTAGAATTCAAATATTTTGATTTTCAATCCAGTGCTTTTTCTACAATAATATACTGCGATTTTCCTACAATGTAGTAATAGGGGAAAAGATCTTATACAACTTAGTTCACCTATTAAGTGAAAAAAAAGTATACTGTCAGCCGGACTCGGTGGCTCAGCCTGTAATCCCGCGCCTTGGGAGGCTGAGGTGAGTGAACTGCCTGAGCCCACGGGTTCGAAACCTGCCTGGGCGACTTGGCGAGACCTCATCTCTACAATAAATCAAAAAATTAGCCGGGCATGGTAGCGCGCGCCTGTAGTTCCAGCTACTTGGAAGGCTGAGGCGGAAGGATCGCCGGAGCCCAGCAGTTCGAGGCTGCGGTGGCCCGGAGCGGCCACTGCACTCCAGTCTGGGCGACAGAGTGAGACTCTACTCAAAAAAAAAAAAAAAAAATATGCTGTCCTTCTTTACTCTACAGTCAATAGTCCCAGAGGTCTCCAAGCAACAGAAATGTATAATGAATAAGATATTTTTAAATAATCTCACCAAGGGTGTTCATGTTTTGATTACTCATTGAAAGAGTTTGAAATAACTCAGATGGTCACCATCAGTGTTTTCTGATAAAAATCAGCAAATCAAGAGAACTGTAAGGGGGAAGGAGGGAAAACACAACTGGTTCAACTTAAAGACTTGTTTCTAGGAGACCTATATTCAGATGATCACAGTCAGGCATGACTATTTTTAGGGGTAATCACAAAATCCAATAATTTATTACATCACTGAGAAGGCATCAATACTAAAGAACTGTTCCATCAGTGTATGGGTTATAAACTATAGTTATCTCCCTGTTAAGGGCAGCTACCAATTACGGTTATTATCCAATAGATAACAATATTATATAATATTATATTTTATTTTATATATTATGTATTATATATGTATCACATATATACATATATTATATATATAAAACTTTAATTACATGCAAAAATGCCTACATCATATTAACTAAAAAGCCTAGGGGAAAAAACTATATACAATTATGCACACATACACACACACACACACGTGATTGAACATACATATATAGTATATATGTTATCTATCTAAACAAATTGAGTGAAATGTGTTCCACTGGCTAAATTGTTGCAGTAAATTGCTTTTCAAAACTAAGATTATAGACAAGTTATTTTGTTTATTGTACTTTTCCCTATTTTGTAAATTTTCCACATGAGTATATCACACACACACAAATATATGTATATATTAAAGGTACATACACACTACAAACAAGGCTTTCTCTCTCTCTCTCTCTCTCTCTCTCTCTCTCTCTCTCTCTCTCTCTCTCTCTCTCTCTCTGCTATTCATGGACATATATTAAACAAATAAAAGTGCTCTTGTGAGGATAAAGGGAGTGAGATTATTAAAGGAACCTGGAAGGAAAGAGACTAACAGGTACAATCAAAAGGATACAGAATATATGTTGTAGAAATACAAAAAGTTACTGATCTATTTGGCATGCAGGAGAAAGAAGATTATGGTACACCGTTACTATCTTTACATAATATTTAGACCTATTACCCTAATAACTACCATGGTTCCATAGAGAAAGATATTTAGTTTAAACTGAGGTCAAAATATTTACTCTGGGAGTTTTTGTAACCAAGTGTGAGGATTTCCCTCCCTTCACACTAAATCAAAGTCCCTTTATGATCCTGAGGGTTACAGGAGAGTCATCATAGATATGTATATTAACTAGGTCTGCAGGTTTTAAGTTTCTAGGTTGTTTTGCCTAATTATTGTCCTTGGTATCTTTTGATACTCTTTTATTACTTAACTCCTTCTTCACACCCAACATCTAGTCCTAGGTTCTGGTTTCTGAAACCATTTCCCTCTTATTTCTCAGCTCAGATCCATTCGGTTTATTTCTCATCTGAGCTGCTGTTTTAGTTTTTAAAACTTGATTCAACAGCCCTCTCACTCTTTTTAGCATTACTAGTAACTCAGATCACTTGTTCTCTTTACAGACCTTTATTGTTGCTATATACTGAATTCAACTGACCCGAAACTAATTCGGTATGATCTGATAATAAGTTTCATGTATATAGACCTATATCTTAGATTTAAGCTCCTGAGTGAATTATGGTCTTCTGAGTCCTCTATTTAGATATGAAATATGTAGCATTAGAGAATACATATGTGTGTGTATATATAATATGTGGAGAAACAACAAAACATTTCTCAATAAGTCTGAATCTCAAAATTAAAGGGACCAAGGTCATAATATACAGGATAATTATTAAATAGTAAAAGTCAATTTTGAAAGAAAATTATTCTAAGATCTATAAAATTTTATTTAGATATTGCTGTGGCTTGAGTATCCCCTCTAAAATATATGTTGAAATTCAATTGACATTTTAGCAGTATTAAGAGGTGAAGACTTTCAGAAATTATTAGGTCATGGGAACTCCACTCTCATTAATGGATTAATACTGTTATCATAAAAATAATTTAGTTATTATAGGCATTAATTTGTTCTGAAAGTGAGCTATCTCTGTTTCTCTCATACATTCTTATACCCTTCCATCTATCTATCATGAAATAGCACATCTGGAAGGCCCTCACTATATACTGGCACCATGCTCTTGAACTTTCCAGCCACTGGAACTATGAAACAAATCAACTCATTTTCTTTAGAAATTACTTATTCTGTGATATTCTGTTATCGCAACAGAGAATGAACTAAGATAGATATTAACAGTCTTATATTTTATTATTTGCGTTATCAGACCCACTCTAAACATCTTTCTAATTTTTATTCATCCTATTACTTGGCCAGTTGGAAGTCAAAACTTCACCTGCAAGCAGCCTACTTATATAGTTAATCCTTACTTGTACCCACATCTCTATAACAAAATACAATTTAAATTTAAAAAAGAGGCAAGTGTTTGTACATTTGCATCATCCAATAAGTTACTCTATATTTGAAAGCACATTTTTCTTGAGAAATAGCTGATTGTTTGAAATAAATGTGCTACAGCAATTCATTATTTATAGCCAAAGTAACTCTCTTAGAACTCACTTATGCTTTTAAAAAAATACTGTATTGTTTTTAGTAAGCTTCAATTAAAGGGGTTATTTATACACACAATACTTAGGTAGAATAACTGTGTGTTTGAGAAAAATTTATTCAAGTTACTATACCCACTCAAAACAGTCATGTCGACTGTTATAGAGATTTGTCAGAAAGTTCTTTGTATATACCAAGCCCAAATCTACCTTTCTACAATTATTGTCCACCTTTCTTGCTTTCTGAAATTATGTGAACAATCTAATGCCACCTTTACAAAAGAATCTGTGAAACATTTGACTGTCATTTTTATATCCCCCCAAAAATATTCCTGCAATTTTTTTCAATTATTCATCCTTTGAGCTGTACTTGATCTGAACAGCCAGAGGCACAAGAGTACTCTTACTACTTTTGTTCCAAACATTGAATATTTTATTAATGCAGCCCATGATAACACCAGCTCTCCCTGCCCCAGCCCTTCTGTCATAAGTTGATTCTAATTGGGCAGGCTAATTAAATAAAATGACCTTTCTATTTGAATGACTATTAGTATGACCTGCTATGCCCTATACCTGCACAATTCCTTTTGTAAACTAAATGCAGGACTTTATATATACTTTCATTAAGTTTCATGTTATGATCGCCGTTCTAGCCTTAAGAGTCTATAGAATTTTGATTCTTTGATTTTATCCTTCCAAATATGTTGGCATTCCTATATTTAACAGGCTTTACCTTTACATTTTTTTCAAATAGAATTTTTAAATGGTGAGTGGAACAGAATCAAGCACAAAGTACTTTGGAACATCACTAGAAAAATTACTCCATGTTGAAATTTAAGCATTAACAAATGCTCTGTGACAGTGCATCTTAGCCTTGGCTGCACATTAGAATCACCTGGAGAGCATTTAGAAACAATTAATACCCATGCAAGGAACCCACTCCAGACCAGTTAGATGAGAATCATTGGAAGTGGACTCTGGGCTTTAGTAATTTTTTCAAGGCATTTTAGATGATTTTAATGTGTAACCCAGGTAGAGATGAACTGATGAAGTTAATTTTATTCAGTACTTTTACCCTTCCTTATTTTGAAAATACTATGAGGGTTAAATATTTTTAAATTTTGTATGAGTATGCTTAAAGAAACTGACTTATCAAAAGAAGATAGTTTAAACTGTGCGCAGTAATTTATTTACATTTACATATAAAATAATGTTTAATTAATTTATATAACCTTATAGATTTATTTCAGAAATTTTTCATAAATAGAAAAAGGCACTGTATACAGATGCTCCTTGATATAAAATGAGGTTTCATCTCGATAAACTCATAGCTAGTTGAAAATATTGTAAGTCAAAAATGCATTTAATACATCTAGCTGAAATTAGCCAAGTGTGGTAGCACATGCCTGTAGTTCCAGCTACTTGAAAGGGTGAAGCGGAAGGATCGCCGGAGCCTAGCAGGTTGAGGCTGCAGTGGCCGGGAGCAGCCACTGCACTCCAGTCTGGGTGACAGAGTGAGACTCCAACTAAAAAATAAATAAATAAATACACACATCTAGTTTACCAGACAACATAGCTTATCCTAGCTCACCTTAAACATGCTGAAAAAACTTTCATTAGTCTAGAGTTGGGCAAAATAATCTAAAACAAATCCTATTTTATAATAACAGGCATATATATCATGGAATTTATTGAATACAAAACTGAAAGTGAAGAACACATTGATTGTATGAGTACTCAAAGTATAATTTCTACTGAAAGTGTATTGCTTTCACAGCATTGTAAAGTAAATAATAATAATAACTTACATTGTTGTAAGTCAGTAACTGTCTTTTGTATACATGCACAGATATTGAGTCCTGAAAAAGTGCATGAAAAATGTGCACTATGAAAAAAAACTATGAATGGATTTTTTTTTTAAAGTTTGCACCAAAAAAATTATACTAACTTTTTATGACATGTCTGACTAGATTTTAATATGAGGCACTAAGAAAAATAAGACATCAGTTTGAAAAGAGTTCCTATCAAAGCAGCATAAATTCTGCTAAATTTAAGCAAGAACAAATATTCAATTTATGGTGAAATTTGTGTGGAAGAATAGTGTAATTATTCATTCTTTTTTACATGCTAATAGGGACATGCTCACATGAATTTGGCAGTTCAAAAATAGATAACTTGTTTTAAGAGGAGAGGAGTCAATGTTGAAGATGAAGCCCACATGGCAGATCATCTACATCAATTTGTGAAAAAAAAAACTGTGCCCTAATTAGGAGAACTAATGACTGACACCACAGACATCTCAACTGGATTAGCTTACACAATTCTTCACTAAAAAATTAAAGTTGAGCAAACACACCAAATGGTTGTGCCCAGATAAGCTGCAGACAAGAACAGAGCTTTCAGTGGAAATTTTAAACAAGTTGGATTAAGATCCTGAAACATTATTTTGGAAAATTTTAACAAAAGATGAACTATGACTTTATTAGCATGTTCATGAAAACAAAGCACAATCAAAGCAATGGTTACCAAGTGGTGGAATTGGTCCAGTCAAAACAAAAGTATACTGATCAAGAGTAAATGTCTTGAGTTTTTTGGGGTACTCAAGACATTTTGCTTGTTGGCTGTCTGGAGGACCAAAGAATGATAATATCTGCTCATAATGAGAGTGTTTTGAGCAAGTTAACTTTAGTATAAAAATGCACAGAAAAGTTTTACCACAAGTCCTCCACCATGGCAATACTCCTGCTCATTCTTCTCATCAAACAAGGAAAATTTCACAAGAATTTCCATGGGCAATCATAAGACATCCACCTTATACTTCTGATTTGACTTCTATTGATGTCTTTTTGTTTCCTAAACATAAAAAATATCTTTAAATTATGCCAATTTTTCTTTTCTTCAGTTAAAAATGCAAAAAAATAATAAAAATAAAAATACATTGACATGGTTAAATTCTCAGGACCCTCAGTTCTTTAAGGATAAATAAAAGGCTGGTATCATCACTTACAAAAGTATCTTGAACTTGTTGGACTTTATGTTGAAAATTAAAGTTTATATTTTTTATCTTTACATTTTAATTCCACTTTTCTATGAGTGTTTTAGAGTCCCTGAGTGTGTGTGTGTGTGTGTGTGTGTGTGTGTGTGTGTGTGTGTATGCGTGGTGCCACAGATGAAATTGTACATTGCTTCCCTTAAAAACAAAAATAATAACATTTTCTTTTACTCTGTACAATATCCAAAAGAAGTAAAAATTTACAAAAATGGATCTATATATTAAATGGTTGGTAATTACTATGCTAGGCATGAATATAACAATTAGTGATGATGTTGATGATAGTTATAATTTACCGAGTGCTTACTATTTGCCATAAATTTTGTGTGTCTGTGTGTGTGTGTGTGTGTGTGTGTGTGTGTGTGTGTGTGTGTGAAGATAAGCACAAGGAGATTAAGCAACTTTTCCCAGTATCAAATAAAAATTGGGTGAGGCCAAAATTTAACTAAGATAGGGTCAGATATTCCTAACAACCAAACAACATTGCTTTTTATTATTTAAAATATACAATGATGTATGAAAATTCACACACAGATATATTGAAGTAATACAAACAATTTCTTATTGAAAAAATTTGACATATTAAACAAGAATCTAAAAACTCTTGCTTTGTTATTGTTATTCACTTTGTCTAGATGCCATATATAGAATAAAAATTAATTCTAATTATTTTGCTGCTTTGAGAAGTAATTCACTCAATAATCAAGAGATATGAAATGTATGAGTATGAACACATAGAACTATCACCAAGTATTTCAAATCAAGTGTTTTCTTTTTAGTTATTTTAGTAAAAAATTTTAAAAACTAGGATTGATTTGGCTGATCTGATTAAATAGACAATGTGCATTTTTTTCTGTTATAATTTCATATAAATCCCTCCTGAAGCTATATGTCCAAACTAAGAAGGAAAAATTCCCAGAGAAACAAAGACATTTCTTCAGCAGAATACACAAATATATATATACTGGAGCTCCAAATCCAATCTATAAACATCAAGATTTAAAAACTTAAAATATTTTTAATTTTGTTGTTTAACTTTGTTTTAACTTTGTGTCAGATTTACCTATTTTAGTTGTATTCTCTTCAGCTTTACAAAATCTGTAAAAACTTAACAAAAAGTTTTAAATGGGTAAGAATTTGTGAATTTTATTATAGTGTTATAACTATGGTTTTAAAAATATTATTCTTCTGTTAACTTTTTTTATTGAACAATTTTCATTTTCAGAAAACTGGGTCATATAACAGGTTTACAATAAGGCAAAAATAAAAGCATCTATTCATATTCAAATATGACAGTCTCTTTTTTCCATTGTATGTAAATTTTAGCAAAATAAGAATATTTTCAGTAGCTACAGTGTAAAATCTTCACCTATATGCAGTTTCTTTGATTTTCACTTATTGTCCTTAATTGACTAAAATGCTCAACATGTTGAAGAAAAGAAATGCGTATCGTGGCATATATGAGGCTATGTGTAGTGTATAGATTTCAATACTCTGCTTGAGTTCTACCTTTTTTCTTTTTTTTTTTTACCATAATCTGGTTTAAATTTCTTCTCTTTTTTTAACTTTTAAATTTTTTATTTTAAAATTGTGGAGGTTTCCTGCAAGATGATGATGACACAGGTGGGACTGTGAGATTCTCCGAAAGTGAGTTCCCAGAAAGACTCTTACTTTCCTTCACCCACCCCCGCAACCACCACCAGCTGCCTGTCTGAGGCCTGGAGACCCTCCGTCCCATGCACAGCTGGCTACCGTGGCCCCTCTGCCGCTGCTGATCCATCCCAGGTGGCCCCGGGCCTGGCCGCATGGAGTTCCCAGCCCCCTTGCCAGCTACACCATCTCACCCAGCCCCAAACTGCCTGCTGGCGCCTGCTGAGGCCCTCAGATACCACCTTGTGGAGATCTGGGTTCCCTTGCTGGCTACACTGATCGGCCTGGCACTCGGGTGCTGCCAGCTCCCTCCTTGGCTGGTTGCCCAACCCAGTCTCAGGCCGTGACAACCCATGGAGGTCCTTCATGCCCGCCCCTCAGAACTGCAGGCTCCATTCCCTCCTGGAGCACCCTACCAGGGCCAAGGCTGCTGCTGTCCACCAGCGCCCATGCCTCTGGGCTCTGTGCCACTGCCTGGGTTGAAGCACCCAAAGCTGTGGCCAGTGCTCAACTCTCGGAGTTCTGGGTCCCTGCCTTGGGTTCTGGGTCCCAGCCCAGCCCCATCTCAAGCTGCCATCACGCAGGGAGGTTCTAGGTGCCCATCCCTCAGAGATACCAGCACTATTCCTGGCTGAAGTACCCTGCATGGAGTCTAAAGCCACTGCCACCACGCGCCACCTGCCTTTTGGAGCTCTAGTCTCTACTTTGGCTGAGGTGCCCAGCAGTCTCACATTCCACTTTCCCCAACTCGTCCCTGACTACAGCTGACCAGAGAAAAGCTGGAGCCCTGTGACCAGGCAGAGACCTGCAGTGACTCACCCACCCAGCTCTGCCTAACCTCTAGCTAGGGAGCTAGGACCCCATGGTTGTGTAAGTACATCTTAAGGAGGTGCTGAACAGTCGCTCTCGGGTCTGGTCCAAGAAATTCTGGGCTCCCTCCTCCACCCCAAACCACTGGCAGCACACCAAATACAGCACCCAGCTATATCGCTGAGTCCCAGTGCCTGACACCAGACACACACCATCATAGCCCATCATAGTGGATCATCCATGACCTGGACGAGTGGAGAAAAAGGACAGGTGGAGAGAAAGTATCAGCAAAAGAGAAGCCACCCACTGGAGTGGGACACAAAAATCTACACAAATGAAGAAAAACCAAAAGAAGAATATGGGTCTCTCCCAAACCCCTGGGAGGGCAGACACTGAGAAAACTGACTTTGGGATGCAAACAATGAAGAGCTCCCAGAATGCCTGGTCTCAAACTACAAACCCAGATATCAAGATATTAATGGAAAGATTTAAAAGAATTGAGGAGAGACAAGAGGAAACTAGGAAGGAGTTGATAACTGAGATAACAGTAGTAAAGAATACTGTGAATGAAATAACAGTATTAAAGAATACTGTGAATGAAATAAATAACAAACTGATAACCACGGAAAGCAGAATTAATCAAGCAGGAGAAAGAATCTCAGAACTTGAGGACCAAAATACAGAACTAACCCAAACTGTCAAAAACATAGAAAAGAAGTTTTAAAAGACAGAATAAAACCTTCAAGAGAATGAACCTAAGAGTAATTAGAATTTCTGAGGCAGAAAGAGAGACAGAGGCCACCCTGGAACAAACATTCCATGAGATTATTCAAGATAACTTTCCTCATCCCATCAGTGATGCTAATAATCAAACACAAGAGATTCAGAGAACCCCTGCAAGACAGCAAATGAGAAGACCAACTCCCAGACACATAATAATTTGTATAAACAAAGTAGGTATAAAAGAAAAAATCCTAAAGGCAGCAAGAGAAAAAGTCATATTACCTACCATGGAAGATCAATTAGAATAGCAGCAGATTTATCTACAGAAACCCTTCAGGTTAAGAGAGCTTGGAGCCTATCTCCAAAGTTCTGAAAGATAAACAATTTCAACAAAGAATAACCTACCCAGCCAAGTTAAGCTTCATCAGTAAGGGAGAATTAAAATCTTTCCCAGACATTCAAGCCCTAAGTATTTATACTGCCACCAGACCACCTCTACAAGAAACACTTAAGAAAGTATTAAACACAGAAGAAAAGGAAAAAAGGAACAACAACATTCTTGACAAGAGTACAGGAAAAAGATTAAAAACATACATGACCAACCACAAAACCAAAAGAAAGACAAAAAACAAACAGGAACAACAACAACTCTATAAGAACCTCATGATAGGGATCAACACTCACATTTCAATAATTAGCCTTTATGTGAATGGACTAAATGCACCACTGAAAAGACATAGAATGAAAAACTGGATAAAATATCATCAGGCAACAATATATTGCCTTCAAGAGACTCATCTCACTAGAAAGGACACTCACAGACTCAAAGTAAGAGGATGGGAAACAAATTTTCAGGTGAACAGAACACAAAAGAAAGGAGGAGTCACAATCTTAATCTCAGACAAAATACCCTTTAAGCTATCAAAATTTAAAAAGATACAGAAGGCCACTACATCATGATAAAAGGTTCAATGCATCAACAAGAAATATCTATCCAAACATATATGCACCCAACATAGGAGCACCAACTTTCATAAAGTAGTTTCCAGGTAAACTCAAAAAAGATATTGACTCTGACACTATCATAGACAGGGACTTTAATACCCCACTCACAACCCTAGATTGATCATCAGGACAAAAAATCAGCAATGAGATCTGAAACCTCAATGTGACTCTTCACCAAATGGACTTTCTTGACACCTACAGAACACTCCACTCAACGACCACAGAATAAACATTCTACTCATCAACACATGGAATGTACTCTAAGATCAACCACATATGTGATCATAAATCAAGTATAAACAAATTTCAAAAGATCCAAATTTTGCCATGCACCTTCTTGGACCACAGTGGAATAAAAATAAACATCAACCACAAGGTTCCACCCAAACCCACAAAGACATGGACAATAAATAGCATGATGCTAAACAACTCCTGGGTCAATGATGAAATCAAAACAGAGAATAAAAGATACCTGGTAACTAATGAAAATGAAGAAACATCTTACCAAAATATCTGGGATGCCATGAAAGCTGTAGTAAGAGGGGAATTCATATCTCTACAAGCGCACATGAAGGAAATGGAAGGATCACAAATTAAAAGCCTTACAAATACCTAAGGAAGCTGGAAAAGCAAGACAACCAAAGCCCTAACTTCAGCAGAAACCCAGATCACCAAAATAAAAGCCCAAATCTGGGATATAGAAGACAAAAAGGTAATACTACAAATCAATGAAACAAAAAGCTGGTTCTTTGAAAGGATAAACAAGATTGATGGTCCCCTAGCTAGAATGACTAAGAAAAAGCCCAAATAAACACATTCAGAAACACAAAGCTAAAGTCACATATGACCCTGAATAAATACAAAAGATCATTAGAGACTACTATGTACAATTGTATGGAAACAAACTTGAATACCTAAAGGAAATGGAGAACTTTCTGACATCACACAACCTGCCTATATTTAAACAAGAGGAAATTGTGACCCTAAATAGACCAATAACAATCAAGGAAATTGACTATGTAATTAGAAAACTACCTACACAAAAAAGCCCTGAACCAGATGGCTTTCCAGCAGAATTCTATAAGACATTTAAGGAGGAGCTGTTACCAATCCTACTGAAAGTATTCCAGGCAATTGAGAAAGATGGAACTCTCCTCAAATCATTTTATGAAGCAAACATCACATTAATACCCAAGCCAGGTAAAGAACCAACAAAGAAAGAGAACTACAGGCCAATATCTTTGATGAACTTAGATGCTAAAATTCTCAACAAGATCCTAGCAAACTGGATTCAACAACGCATCTCAAAAATGATCCATCAAGACCAAGTAGGCTTCATCCCTGGGACAAAAGGCTGGTTCAACATTTACAAGACCATTAATGCAATTAATATATAAACAGACATCAAAGAAAAACCATATGTTTATATCATTAGATGCAGAAAAAGATTTTGATAAAATCCAGCACCCCTTCTTAATAAAAACCCTCAAAAATCTAGGCATACATGGAGCATACCTCAAAATAATAAAATCCATCTATGAGAAATCTACAACCAGCATACTCCTAAACAGACAAATATTGTAACGATTTTCCCTGAAAACTGGAACAAGACAAGGATGCCCACTCTCATTCCTCCTGTTCAATATAGTATTGGAAGCTCTGGCTAGGGCAATCAGGAAAGAGAAGACAATCAGGGGCATCCAAATAGGAAAAGAGGAAGTCAAGTTATCTCTCTTTGCAGATGACATGATTGTGCACCTTGAAAACCCAAGAGAATCTGTCAAAAGCCTCCTTGCACTGATAAAGGACTTTGGCAAAGTCTCAGGGTATGAAATAAATGTGCAAAAGACAATTGCATTTCTTTACACCAATAATAAACAAACAGAAACCCAAATAAAG
>NW_007090412.1:155505-156639 GCF_000164805.1 Carlito syrichta
AGACGTGAAAGACCTTTACAATGAAAACTACAAAACACTGCTCAAAGAAATCAAAGATGACACAAACAAGTGGAAACATATCCCATGCTCATGGAATGGAAGAGTCAACATTGTGAAGATGTCCATTTTACCTAAGGCAATTTACACATTTAATGCAATACCCATCAAATTACCAGCAACGTTCTTCTCAGATCTAGAAAAAAACAATACAGGAATTCATATGGAAACACAAATGACCAAGAATAGCCATAACAACATTTAGCAAAAAACAAAAACAAAACAAAACAAAACAAAAAAATCAAAGCAGGAGGTATCACACTACCAGACTTTAAACTTTACTATAAAGCTACAATAATCAAAACAGCTTGTTATTGGTACAAGAAAAGGCATATAGAGCAGTGGATTTGAATTGAGATTACAGAAGTCAAACCCCAATTTCTCAACCAACTCATCTTGACAAAGCCTCCACCACCCAACACTGGGGAGACGAGAACCTATTCAGTAAATGGTGCTGGGAAAACTGGCTGACCACATACAGAAGATTCAAACAAGACCCCCGTCTATCCCCATACACAAAAATTAACTCTAAATGGATCAGAGACCTAAATGTAAAACCTCAAACCATAAGAACCTTAGAAAATTCAGGAAACACCCTTATGGAAGTTGGAACTGGCATCCAATTCCTGAGCAAAACCCAAAACTCATGGGCCAAAAGAGATAAGATAGACAAGTGGCACCTCATTAAGCTGACAAGCTCTGCAAAGCCAAAGAAGCCATCAAGAGAGCAGGGAGACAGCTCACAGATTGGGAAAAAGTATTTGCCAACTCCATGTCTGACAAAGGCCTATATCTAAGATTTACAAGGAACTCAAATGTGCTGAAAAGAAAAAAAACAAACAACCCCATTACAAAGTGAGCAAAAGATGTAAGCAGATACTTCTCAAAAGAAGACATATGAGTGGCCAACAGATACATGAAGAAATGTTCAACCTCACTGGTCATCAAGGAGATGCAAATTAAAACTACAGTGAGATACCACCGAACTCTAGTCAGAATGGCCATTATCAATAACTCAAAAAATAACAGATGCTGGAGAGGATGTGGTGAAAAGGGAACACTTCTATACTGTTGGTG
>NW_007090412.1:156807-161805 GCF_000164805.1 Carlito syrichta
GGAATTAGAGTTTATAATACTGAGTGATCTCTCACAGAAACAAAGATCTGAGTATCACATGTTCTCACTCATAAGTGGACCTTGAACAACCATGGTGATACTATAAGAAAAGGATTGACAGTGGTGGAAATCTATGGGGTGAGGAGGGAGGGGAAGGGAGGTGAGATTAACGGTAGTCAATATCTGTCTGAGGATGCGGGAGCACACTTCATCAACAAGGGTACCTGCATAATTTTAAAATTAAAAATGTTAAAAAAAATGAAATAAAATAAAATTGTGGAGTACAATTCAGGATTAGGTATATAAATATTCATTGTGCAGGTTCCCTTGTTGATGAGGTGTGCCCCCCTTTCCCAGGCAGATTCTAACTACTGCCAATCCCACCTCCCTGCTTCCCACCCCCCGCAGTTTCCCACTACTATCAATCCTTTTCTTATAGTATTATGATAGTTGTTCAAGGTCGATTTATCAGTGAGAGCATATGATACTCTGTTCTTTTTTTCCGTGAAAGATCACTTAGTATCATAGATTCTAAGTTCATCCACATTGCTGCAAAGTTCATGACTTTGTTCTTCTTTATGACTGTGTAATATTCCATTGTATATCTGTGCTACATTTTTTTAACCTGTCCTCTTTTGATGGGCAGCACAGTTGGTTCCATGTTCTTGCTATTGTGAAGAATGCTGCAATAGACATACATGTGCAAGTATCTTTTTTATAGAGTGATATGAATTATTCTGGGTATATTCCCGGTAGAAGGATTGTGGGGTCAATTTTTAGAATTTTTGGAAATCGCCACACTATTTTCCACAGAGGCTGTTCCAGAAACCCATAGCCAGCATACTGCTAAACAGACAAAAATTGGAAACGCTTCTTCTAAAAACTGGAACAAGACAAGGATGCCCACTCTCTCCCCTCCTGTTCAACACAATTTTGGAAGTCCTAGCTAGGGCAATCAGAGAAGAGAAGGCGATCAGGAGTATCCAAATAGGAAAAGAGGAAATCAAGTTATCCCTCTTTTCAGATGACATGATTCTATACTTCAAAAATCCAAAAGAATCTGTCAAAAGCCTCTTTGCACTGATAAAGGACTTTGACAAAGTCTCAGGGTATAAAATAAATGTGCAAAAGACAATTGCATTTCTATACACCAATAATAAACAAACAGAAATCCAAATAAAAAGCACTATCCCATTCACAATAGCCACAAAAAAAATGAAATACTTTGGCATCTTCCTAACCAGAGACATAAAAGACCTTTACAATAAAAACTACAAAACACTGCTCAAAGAAATCAAAGATTACACAAACAAGTGTAAAAATATTCCATGCTTATGGATTGAAAGAATCAACATTGCTAAGATATCCACTCCACCTAAGACAATCTACAGATTTAATGCAATACCCATCAAACTACCAGCAGCATTCTTCTCAGACCTAGAAACAACAATACAGGAATTCATATGGGAACATAAATGACCATGAATAGCCAAAACAATTCTCAGAAAAAAAAATGCAGGATGTAATCCACTCCCAGACTTAAAACTTTATTTTTAAGCTACAATAATCAAAACAGTCTGGTATTGGCACAAGAACAGGCATATAGACCAATGGAATAGAATTGAGATTCCAGAAGCAAATCCTCAATTTCTCAACCAACTCTTCTTAGACAAAGCCTTCACCAGCAACCACTAGGGAGAGGAGCACTTATTCAATAAATGGCACTGGGAAAATTGACTGACCACATGCAGAAGATTGAAACAGGACCTCTACCTATCCCCTTACACAAAAATCAACTCTTATGGATCAGAGACCTAAATGAAAACCTCAAACTATAAGAACTTTAAATTCCTTTTCTTTGAATCCTTGCTTCCCTTAGTTTCCGACCCCAACCAAGACTAGTAAGAAGAAATAAATATAATGTGCTTCAAAGTTGCTAGTGACAACAGCAATAAAAAGGGTCATTTCAATATATGTGCATGGATGATAATAAGACAACCTTAGCGATGAGCTGTAAGAGAAGACTTAAAGGATGGAAAGTTATTTACTACCACTTTGGCCATCTTCTAAATTTTCTATGCTTCTTTACCAACTCTCTTTAGTTCAAAATGCAGAAGATCCCTGGTCAATATTTTTCTGCTTTCTTCCAAATTCCATGACTTAACATTTGATAGGTAGCTATTATCTCCCTATCAGAATTGTGCAAGCAAAGTGAAAACACGAATCTATACTAAATCATGAGATTTTACTCTTCTTTTGTAAATGATGAAAAATCATATAAGTAAATACTAAATTACTGTCCATTTGATATTGAAATTTCAGTCGTCCATTGCTTTGTCCTTCTGTTTCACTCCAATTAAAAACTTTTTGTTAAACACAAATATACATGATATATAGAACACTTCCAGTCTTAAAAAACAATAAATCTCATTTTTATCCTGTATTTGAAACTTACATAATGAGCTACATTTTGACAGAGGAGTAGAAATCAAAAACAATTAGAAGTCAGCAGGATGCCAAAATGTGAATACCAAAAAAAATACTTGATGATGCTCTCTGTAATACTCTATTATTATTATTTTCATACATTATAGTAACACAACATGCACAAATTAATTTTTCATGTTTTTTTAATCTGCATATGATTTATGATACTTTTTTGCTAAGGTTAAATAAGCTGATGAAAGCTTTGCTTAGGATCATATTATTATGTTGTATGATTTCAAAACTTGCTTTTTTTTTTTTTTTTTGAGTTGGAGTCTCACTCTGTCGCCCAGACTGGAGTGCAGTGGCCGCTCCCGGCCACTGCAGCCTCGACCTGCTGGGCTCCAGCGATCCTTCCGCCTCAGCCTTCCAAGTAGTTGGAACTACAGGTGTGCACTACCATGCCTGGCTAGTTTTTATTTTATTGTAGAGATGAGGTCTTGCCAAGTTGCCCAGGTGGGTCTTGAACCCGCGGGCTCAGGCAATCCACTCACCTCAGCCTCCCAAAGGCGCGGGATTACAGGCTGAGCCACCGAGCCTGGCTAAAACTTGCTTTTTAACAGTCCTCTCTATTCTCTGCCTCTCAGTTTATGGAAATAATGGTTTCTTTCACCTTCACTGTGAATCCAGAGATGAAATGTTCAGCATAATAAAAAAAATGAAGTTAGTACTTTTCAGAAAAAAAGTCTCAATATACCCAAACATACCCAATAATTAATATTAACTATTTGTATAAAAACTTCATAGCTAAGTCCAGTACAATGATAGAGGTCTTAAAGTCTATGGCCATGTCAAAAAAAGGACAATATTTTAATAAACAGTTTTACTTGTGCTCTTGTATATAAATCAGCCAAGCTATATATTGTCCTTGCCTTTCAGAAGCTTACTCTAAAAGGAATTTATGACCTATATGCAAAAATGCAGTATATTAAGTTTAACTTTCATTATTCAATGCAAAGAACACCAAACATAGATGATAAAAAACAAACTAATAAGCAAACAAACAAAAAACAACCCCTTTGGCCTCTTAGGTGTTATCTCTGAGGTTGCAATACCATGTATGGTTGGCTGCTCCTAGATTGATTGACTATTCATGGCAAAACTGTGAAAACGTGCAGGAAGAGCCTGTATGATAATTCCTGCACGAATCAAAACCTATATTAATCGCATTCCTACCCTCCGCTCCCCATGCAGCAGGGCATATAAAAGACAGCAGAACTCAAAGCACTTGTCCATAGGACACAGTTCACATTAGTGTTTCTTTTTTCTCAGCATGCACATCTCATATGTCCTAAATGCTGAGTCACATCTTTGAGATCTAAGTCCATCTAAACTTTAATGATTCTCTGAGTTCAATCTATGACCAGTATGTACCTGAGTTTTCTAGATTCACTTCTCTCTAAGTAAGGAAAGAAATGTAAAATCTTTATTGACTACCTCAGATGTGCAAAGCTCTTTCACATATTTTGTTTCATTTTATCCTCACAGTCAAACTGCAAGAAATGATTTTTAAAGTTATTTTGGAGATAGAAAAACTGAAATTCATAGAAGGAAAGTCACACACCAATTTCCTTCTACAAAGTCAGTGGTGTGGTAATTCAACCTCATCTACCTTACTTCAGAACTAGATTCAGTTCATTGTAAACCAAATGTGAAATACCTTTTTAACTTTTACAATATAGCTGAAATATTTATACTGAACAGTTCTATTCAAAATCTCCCTGCTAACACCCACATCTTAATAGAAAGAAAACTGGATTTTAATTTTTAATTTTAATTTAGGAGATGAAGGTTTCAATTCCTTTGTGACCTTAGGCAAATAAGTGACCTGCTCTGGATCCATGTTCAATTATCTCTAAAGTGGAGACAGATTATCTGCTCTAATCAACTAGTAGGTATGTTGTAAGGATAAAAACAGATAATGTGTATGAAAGTGCTTTGTAAATAGTAAAGTGCTACCCAGATGTAATCATCATGATCACATTCATGATAATCAGCATCATCATCAGAAAGATGCTGTTCTATTATTTCCCAGATCCAGACAATTTTTTAAATGTGAACTTCACAGTCTCAGGTTTATAATGTCCAAGCTACTGGGACTAGATGACAAAGAAATGTGATCTCCCTTTTTCAGAACTCTTGCATTTCTTCAAACTATAGTAAAATTTTTTAGCAGATAAGTCTCTGATGACCTATTTTCTCCCACTTTCATTGGGAAGAATAAGATTTACTGGCATAGCCAGGCTCGGTGGCTCAGCCTGTAATCCCACACCTTTGGGAGGCTGAGGTGAGTGGATTGCCTGAGCCGAGGGGTTCGAGACCTACCTGGGCAACTTGGAGAGACTTCATCTCTACAATAAATCAAAAAATTAGCCGGGCATGGTAGCGTGCGCCTGTAGTTTCAGCTACCTGGAAGGCTGAGGTGGAAGGATCGCTGGAGCCCAGCAGGTCGAGGCTGCAGTGGCCGGGAATGGCCACTGCACTCCAATCTGGGCTACAGAGTGAGACTCCAAC
>NW_007090412.1:162071-219628 GCF_000164805.1 Carlito syrichta
CAAGAACCTGGAAACAGCCATGCTGCCCGTCAAAAGAGGACTGGATTAAAAAAATGTGGTTCATATACACAATGGAATACTGCCATAAAAAAGAACAAAATCATGAATTTCGCAGCAAACTGGATGGAACTATAGTCTATAATACTGAGTGACTTCTCACAGAAACAAAGATCCGAGTATCACATGTTCTCACTAATATAATGGACCTTAAACATCCAATGCAATACTATACTAAAATGACTGACAGTACTGGGAAACTATGGTGGGGGGAGGGAGATGGGATTAACAGTAGCAAATATCTGTCTGGGAACGGGGAAACACCCCATATCAACAGGGTGCCTGAATGAAACGCAATTGTATACCTAACCCTTAACTGTACCCCACAACTCCATAATAAAAAATAAATAAATAATTGAAAAAAACAAAACAAAAAAAGAGTTAGTTCCCAGTTTTTTCTGTTTCCTATCTATCTGACAAGATCATAAACACATGTGCAGAGAGAGCATACTAGCTTCTCAGGTAATTGTGTATATTGCTACTCATATTATACTTTGAATTTTAAAGGATTCTGGCATCCTGCTGCTCAATATAGTGTGTCTAGAAATGTAGCCAGTGTTAAGAAACTGCCCTCCAGTATATCCACATTTTAAAAAGAAAACTACCATAAAACACTTATATTTGAGTCAGTTGCTTCAGTTTTTTTTAGTGTACTCAAGGATCTGGTATTACTGTGCAATATTCACAAACACACGGTATAAAAGAAATATGTATTTAATAAACTTCATTTAACTCATCATTACATTATAAATACATATAACATATAATATTCGTGTGTGTGTGTGTGTGTGTGTGTGTGTGTGTGTGTGTGTGTGTGTATTCCAGTGGTCTTAAGTATCCTAAAACATGAGGGGTAAAGTTCTCTAATTTTGATGATCAAAAAGCATTACTATACATGTAATTCACTATACAGTGAGTTCATTATTGCAGGAAGAAATATAGTTTCTTGATTTTCTTAATTTTTTTTCTTGTGTACAAGTTGCTATAGCTTTACACATACTTGCTAGTAAAAATTGTAGAGTTCAAATATCAGAATTGTTCTCTTGTTTATTAAACAAACTTTCTGTGTGGCTTACTTATGTTCCAACTGGTGCATTATTCTGTTCAATGGCTGTTTCTAGGAGAGAATGATTGTTCAATACAATTCTATATATGAATTGAGATTCAACTATATAAACATTGTAGTGGACACTTCAGTGAGTACACAAATTAGTAAGAGATGCATAATCCTTGTACCTACAAAGTTTAAGCTTCACAGTGGTAAATAAGACAATGATTTGTAGATATAAAACAAAGTAGAAGCCAAGATTATTACAAGGAAAGATACTTTAAATAGAGGCCCAAACTTCACCTTCATGTAGACTACTTATGTATCTAATCCTAACCTACACCCCACATCTTTATAATAAAATAAAGTTTTGTAAAAAATAAACTTATTCACCCCTTAAGTGAAATAAATATATCCAGCTTCCTGTAATAGTTACATAAATTAAATATTCATGAATTTATCTAAACATGCTGTAAACCATCATATTTCTTGTTATGTTCAGTATGTATTACCTTCTAATATATCACTTCTATTCTTTTTTTTTTTTTTTTTGAGTTGGAGTCTCACTCTGTCACCCAGACTGGAGTGCAGTGGCCGCTCCTGGCCACACAGCCTCGACCTGCTGGTCTCCGGCGATGCTTCCGCCTCAGTCTTCCAAGTAGCCGGAATTACAGGCATGTGCTACCATGCCCAGCTGATTTTTTGATTTATTGTAGAGATGAGATCTCGCTGCTCAGGCGGGTCTCGAACCCGTGGGCTCAGGCAATCCACTTACCTCAGCCTCCCAAAGGCGCGGGATTACAGGCTGAGCCACTGAGCCCGGCTACTTCTATTCTTTTGACTTTTTAAATATACCGTTTCTTTTAGGTTACAAAGTATCCAACAATGTGGTATTCTGATTTTATGGATTTAAGTATATCTTACCAGTACTTTAAACTTTGCAGGCTGAATATTGCAAAACTCATCATTACATTATAAATACATGGAAGGCAGTCTATACATTTGCGTATAGTTTCTTGTTTATTATTACAAATGTAAAATGATTATATTTTCAAATATAAAAGTACGATAGCCACAAAGTACATAATTTAAAAATTACTGCCCACATGGAAATTGATAGAATTTTGAATGTTGCTAAAAATATTATCTTGAGTTTAACTGCTCTTTCACCCAGGGTCAAAACACATCTTAAGCATAATTTAATTTCTTAGAAAATAGAAGAAATTGGGAAGTATCATTATGCATATTCAGAGGATAATTTCTCTTCTTTGGCCATAGTCATTTAAAAATTGCTTTCAAGTCTGGGTAAGACAAAATCCCTCAATATTCTAGGTGAATAAGGTGGATAAAGTTGTTTTTTTTAAAAGATAAAACTTCTTGTGATTATAAAGTATTGAAGGTATATTCCAAAAATTTTTAAAATACAAGCAAAAATAGTGAAAAAAGTAAGAAGATTCATTTTCCATCTAGATATACCATTATTAAAATTTTGACCTACTTTCCAAATTGTGTGTGTGCATGCATTTTAAAAAATGTGATCTTTCTCCACATAGTCTTATATACTTTAAAAAATTTTCATGATATAAATTTTATTGTATAATAAATAGAGTTGTCTCTTTGTATCCATGAGTTCTACATCCATGGATTCAACCAACTGTGGATTGAAAACACTTAGAAAAATATATGTAAAGAACAATACAAGAATAAAATGATAAGAGTTTTTTTAATACAGTATAAAAACTATTTCCATAACTTTTACATTGTATTAAGCATTATAATTAATCTAGAGATGATTTAAAGTATACAGAAGGATATGCAAAAGTTATATGCAAACACTATGCCATTTTATATTGGGAACTTGAACATCCATTAATTTTGGAAAACATTAGGGATCCTGGAACCAATCCCTTGCAGATACTGAGGGATGATTGTGTTCTTTCAAAAGCTGAAATTTAGAATTTGGTCAGTAGTCTTCTGCGTGAACATGTCTCAGTGTACATAACTATTTCCTTATCATTTGACACTATTTTTATCATTTTTCTTCTTATAAACAGCATAGTGATTAGCATTTCAGTACATATCCATGGATGTCTATCACTGATTATTTCCTGAGCTTAAATTTCCATGTGTGATTTATAAGTCAAAGGGTTTTAGACAACTTTTGGATTGTTATACACACTGCCAAACAGCTCTCTAGATAAGTCATACAGCTTAGACTCCCATCATCTCAAAAGCAGTGAACCCATTTCACTATACGCTACCTAGAGTAAGATTATTGTTTTCATTTCTGAAAAACTGATAAACCAAAACAAAAAAACTTTCTTAATTATAAAAATATTTAAAACATGTTGTCAAAGTTATCTATTTCCATGGGTGAGTGCTTGTTAAATTGTAAAACAGGCTAAGCATTTTTAGTGATGCTGTCCCTCTTTCTGCCACCTTTCCCTTTATATTCAGCATTCTTTCTTCTGCACCACCCCAATGAAGCACGTTATTTCATTATACTGCAGCCTTCTTATTCTTTTAGAAATGATAAATTTTGATGTAAATTATTCAAGAATGCTAAAACTCCTGTCATTAAGAAGGAAAAAAATATTTGATATGAAGCCTCCCTGATGTACTCCCAACTTACAATTATCTAAGCTATCGCTTATTTACCATAGGTTGAAGGGTGACTTGTATATTTCTATATGAAAGACTGCCTACCACTTGCCAAATGCTATGTTTGAATCATTATTTATTACCTCTCTCAATCTTCAGTTTAATCCTTTGAAGTGGGTAATATTTTCTTTGTATTGTATAGATCCAAAAATTAAAGCACAGCAGGAAAAAATAATTTGCTCAAGTTCACATAGTCTTTAGGAATAAATTAACATGGTAAATAAGACATACTGACCCATTGACTTCTTTGCCCTCATCTCTCAAAGCTCTTCTACTAACTCTAAATTTAACCACACTTATGTTGCCTTGACAATATGCACTTGAAATTAACTGCATGGCTCCCCAAATCAGCACTTCCCAACTCCTCATTCTACAGGTTTAATTTTAGAAGTTACTGCATTTGGAAAAACTTCCCTGACCCTCCATAATCTAGGTAAATGCTTATCTTATATGGTCTTAGAGTACACTTGTATGGCCCCTACTAATGTACATACCACAATGGTTCAGGAGGCTATGTTAAACCAACCAGCTATTCTGGAATTGAGCCAATTTTTCTCCGGTTGCTTCGAAATATGGGTATCTAAACTCTTACATTAAGAGCATACCTCCTGTTGGAGGCTTTGTCAAAGATAAATTGGTTGAGAAATTGAGGTTTTGCATCTGGAATCTCTATCTTGTTCCATTGGTCTTTATGCCTGTACTTGTACCAATACCAGACTGTTTTGATTACTGTAGCCTTATAGTAAAGTTTGAAGTCTGGAGGTGTGATACCTCCTGCTTTGTTTCTTTTACTAAAGATTGTTTTTACTATTCGTGGTTGTTTATGTTTCCATATGAATTTCCGTATTGTCATTTCCAGGTCTGAGAAGAATGGTGTCAGTAATTTAAAGGATATTGTATTGAATCTGTAGATTGCCTTTGGTAGGATGGACATTTTAACAATGTTGATTCTTCCTATCCATGAGCATGGAATATTTTTCCATTTGTTTGTGTCTTCTTGGATTTACTTGAGCAGTGTTTTGTAGTCTCATTGTAAAGATTTTTCACTTCACTGATTAAGAAGATGCTGAGGTATTTCATTTTCTTTGTGGCTATTGTAAATGAGATTGTGCTTTTTATTTGGTTCTCTGTCTGCCTGTTGTTGGTGTATAAGAAAGAAACTATCTTTTGTATGTTTATTTTGTACCCCAAGAGTTTGCCAAAGTCCTTTATCAGTGAAAGCAAGTTTTTGACAGATTCTTTTGGATTTTCAAAGTATAGAATCATGTCATCAGCAAGAGGCTGATCACATGCAGAAGACAGAAACAGGACCCCTACCTATCACCATACATAAAGAGAAATTAACTCTAAATGGATCAAAGACCTAAACATAAAACCTCAAACTATAAGAATCTTAGAAAATGCAGGAGACATCCTTATGGAAATTGGAACTGGCAACCAATTCCAAAACCTCAAGTGTTCATGTCATAAGAGATAAGATAGACAAGTGGGACCTCATCAAACTGATGAACTTCTGAAAAGCAAAAGAAACCATCAAGAGAGCAGGAAAACAGATCACAGAGTGGGAAAAATATTTGCCAACAGTATATCTGACAAAACCCTAATATCTGGGATCTACAAGGAACTCAGATATGCCGAAAGGAAAAATCAAACAAACAACCCCATTAAAAAGTGGGCAAAAGACATGAATAGACCCTTCTCAAAAGAAGATATATGGGTAGCCAACAGACACATGAAAAAGTGCTCAGCCTCACTCATCATCAGAAAAATGCAAATCAAAATCACATTGAGATACCACCTAAACCCAGTAAGAGTGGCCATCATTAATAAAACAAGCAACAATAGATGTTGGCAAGGATGTGGAGAAAAAAGGAACACCTCTACACTGTTGGTGGGAATGAAAACTAGTGCAACCTCTTTGAAGGTAGTGTGGTGATTTCTGAAAGAACTAGAAATTGACCTTCCATATGACCTAGCAATCCCCCTATTGTGAATTTACCCAGAGGAACTCAAATCATTCTACCAAAAAGATACCTGCACACGCATGTTTGTTGCAGATCTATTCACAATAGCAAAAACATGGAACCAACCATGCTGCCCATCGAAGCTGGACTGGATTTTAAAAATGTGGTACGTATACACAATGGAATGTTATGTATACTAAATAATAAAGAAGTACAAACTTATGGACTTTGTAGCAACTTGGATGGATTTAGAGTCAATCGTACTCAGTGACCTATCACAAACAAAGAACAGAGTACCATATGTTCTCACTCATAAGCAGATCTTGAACAAATATCATTATACTATGAGAAGGGGAAACTGCCAGGGGAGGGAGAATAGTATTGGCAGTTGAGGGAAACTGCCAGGGGCAGGAGGGGCACACCTCATAGACAAGGGTACCTGCATAATAAAAGTTGTATACCTACCCCTGAATTTTACCCCACATCTTTAAAAGAAAAAAAAAAAAGAAAGTTTACTTTCCTGAAGTATACTACTTTCAATGCCTGACAAATAATTGTATATTAAGGTCCAAGTTTCTTCACTGAAGGTGACACAACTATGAAGGTCATTTCATCTCTTGGGTGCCCAGAAGGACCTGCTGAAGCCTTTGTTAACATTTCATTTCAGTTCAGCTCATCTCCCTCTGACCAATCTGTCTGCCTTCTGTCCCTCATAGGTGTTGATTTTGAGACTGTTCTCCTTCCTCATGTAACAAATGTGTCATGCAAATTGACGTCCCAGAATTTTTAAAGAACACAACCAAAACACTTAATATTTTAATTGCTTGCTTTCTTGGCAGTTCACCTTAATAAGCTATAAATTCCAAGATAACAAGAGATATGTTTCTTTTCCTCTTCTCTATTTCTAGCATACGTATGACAATGTAAGGCTCAGTAAACATTCATTGAATGAATGAATTAATGAATGAATAAAACCAAGGTAGAATTTAAAGTAATAACTGCCGGAGTCCCACTGTGGAGTATAGCAAAGCCCTCTTAGGAGAACCAGATACAAAATAGGAGAGAAAAAATACACTTCTGTCAAAGCTATTCAGTCTCACATTGTGTCAACATAGAGAAACAAAATCAAGAGCAGAGAAACCTTTACAAGAGTATGAAGTAAACTTTTCAGAAAACTTAGAACATTTCATTGTTTAAGCAAAGTCACTCTGTGTGTATGTGAAACACATAATTTGCTACTTAATTAAGCTAACCAGTCAAATCATGTAGCATAAAAAAATCTATTGTACATTAATTGTTGCTTTAATTAAAACAAAGTTCTCAATTCTGCCTTCGGGTATATTAGGTTATGTAAATTTCTTTCTTCTTCTATGCTCAAGTCTGCTGTACTCCATGAACTGATGGGAATATTTGCCTAATGTGAATCAATAAACACTAAGCATAGTAAATATCATAATTTCATACCTATAACACATTTCCTTAATAATCCCCAAATGGACTTCAAAAACTGGTTAGGATAATAGAGCAGTACACTTCAAAATAAATTACCAAAAACCTGCAGCTAAATTTCAGAGGAATGTTAATCTATAAAACCCCACTTCTTGCTGGGCTAGGTGGCTGTAATCCTAGCACTTTGGGAGGCCAAGGCAAGTGGATTGCCTGAGCCTGTGGGTTCGAGACCCATCTGGGCAACCTCATCTCTACAATAAATCAAAAATTAGCCAGGTGTGGTAGTGCATGCCTGTAGTTCAGCTACCTGGAAGGCTGAGGTGGAAGGATCGCTGGAGCCCAGCAGGTCGAGGCTGCAGTGGCTGGGAGTGTGCCACTGCACTCCAGCCTGGATGACAGAGATTCCAACTAAAAAAAACCCAAAAAACTCTACTTCTTTGTAGGACCAAAATTGCGATTACCACAAAAAAAGATGCATAAACTCAAAACTTTTCAAATTCTATTTGTACAAATAAAAATTAAATTCAACCATTATCTTCTGGTAAAATTAGCGTTCAAAATGCAAATTTCACTAAAATTTTGGAATTCTACATTTCTGTGTATAAAACATACATATATTTATGCAGTCAATTCTTATGTACACTTATGTACATTTGAATCAACAAATAATTCAACTTTTAACATTCAAGAATAAAATAGGATCATTCAAAATAATCTTAGAAACCTAAGCCCAGCAACAATTAAAGTCATGTTCTTAAGGACAAATGTGGGTGTTGCAGTGTAATTATGGTTTTTGACAGTGGAATGAAGGGTAGTATAAAGTAATTTTTTGTAGCCTCACAATGCAGACTTACTTAATTTTATGACTCAATATGAATTAGAGGTATCATTAATAATTGAAATAAAATAGTAATTTTAAAAATATTATTTAAGTCAGATTATTACAAACATGATTTGTATAGTATACCTTTGCTATATTTAGAAACAAATGAATTTCATAGCAATATAAGTCTGAAATCAACATAGAAGAAAGTCTCAATTTTGGTCTATGATTCCTATAAAAGTATTGAACAAATAATGGCTTGAAGTACTAAACTGTAAGTGCAAAAAGATTAGAGATGAACAAGGTCAGATAAAAAATACCATACTTAATCTCAAAATCTCTCTGCTACTATCTAATAGATCATACTTTATAAGAAAAGATTATACAAGAAAAAAAGCAATAGCCAGAAGTAAGATAACAATAAAAATATTCGTCTTGCTATTTACTATTAGATTTATCACTCTTTACACAAATAATTAAGCAATTAATTTAATTGCACATGTGTATCAGTCATATTACTACAACTACCAGAGTATATTTAAACATTTCCTTTTTTTAAAATTTTTTTTGAGTTGGAGTCTCACTCTGTCGCCCAGACTGGAGTGCAGTGGCCGCTCCCGGCCACTGCAGCCTCGACCTGCTGGGCTCCGGCGATCCTTCCGCCTCAGCCTTCCGAGTAGCCGCAATTACAGGCATGCGCTACCACGCCCGGCTGATTTTTTGATTTATTGTAGAGATGAGGTCTTTTGCCCAGGCGGGTCTTGAACCTGCGGGCTCAGGCAATCCACTCACCTCAGCCTCCCAAAGGCGCAGGATTACAGGCTGAGCCACCGAGCCCAGCAAACATTTCCTTTTTTAAGAAAATGTTAATGAAATATGTTTACACATTGGTAAACATACCACCAAGGTCAGAGCAGCAGTACATACTTGAATCTAAATATAATAAAAAGAAAAAATTCACCAAAAAAGCATATGCAAATAACTGGACTAAGAAGCTTCCCACATCATTTTAGCCTCATAGAAAAGGGTAAATACAAATGTCAAGGAAAGGAATTAAATTAAAAATGGTATATCATAAATTCAACACTTGTTTTCTCTAATCTATTTTAATGCACTGGAGGTTTCAAAAGCAATCAACTGCCTCAAAGGACATATTTCCTCCAAAAATCTCACTGCTGCATCCTGCACTGTGTTCTCAGAGTAGGGTATGCTAGAGCCATTATTCAGAAACATAAACTTTAAATTATGATCCTAAAAGAAAAAGACCATTAAGTGACTGAAATTCCAGTCACCTTCCTGCCTCCTAATCTCTAAGAATACAACTGGTTTAAGCAGAATTTGAGTATGTCAAAAAATAATTGATCAAATCATTTCAAGAAGAAATTTTGGTTTATGCATGTATTCCCTGATTGCATTCATTTCGGTAAATTTAATCATGATATTTGGGTATCTTTAATGCTCACATTTACAAGCCTCTCTACCCTAGAAGGAAATTTTAAAGAAACAATAAAAGCTAACTTTGCAATACCTAACAACGAATTCAAAAATCCCTTATGGGGTCATTTAGCATATACAAATATTGATTTAAGTATTTGCTAACGGCTACTTGACTAGTGTATTTCACTAAATTCTAATTGGAATTGAAACCTGGGCACCAAATTTATTATTTTCACCAATGCTTTGAAAATTATTTTTGTCTAGGAACCCATTTATAATCTTAAAATTATTAAGAGCGTCATTGAGTTTTCATTTATGTGCCATATACCTGTTGATATATGATATGGGAGTGGGACACAAAAAAATAGGAATTATTCTTTGGAGGGAAGGTGCCTTGTAGTACAGGGTTTCCCTGCTAGGTAAGTGTTCTAGGAACCCATTGTCATCAATGTACCAGTTAGTGTTGTTGTGAGAGGCTGCATTGAGCTTTTATGAATATATATATATATATACTTTTAAAATTCTTTCAACACATTTGCCCATTTCATGATGGGTGATTTATGAGAGCATTTACCCACACTGCACTGAGTGTTCAGCAGTTTTTGACCAAAAACGGTATGGCCCACATGCCCCAGCCTTCCTACTCACTCCATCTCACCCATAGCAACCCTTTATTCCCCCCAATTAAAAAAAAAAAGTCTTCAAAGGGAAACATTTTGCCTATGTGGAAAAGATGAAACAAAGAAACAACAGAAGTACTAAAAGGTATCAAATTGATGAGTTCAAAAACTATTTTGAGCAGTGGAAAAAGCACATTGATGAGTTCAAAACTATTTTGAGCAGTGGAAAAAGCACATTCATAGGTGTATTGCATCAAACGGAGAGTACTTTGAAGCTGACTGAAGTTTAAACATGTAAGAATAAACACAAAATTGTGTATAAATAAAGTCTGATTGGGGGGTCCCCCTCATATAGTATTAGACATTAAAATTGGGGAACTTTTAAAAAACTCTTTATTTGCTAATTTATTTAAAAAATAATAATAAACCCACTACCTAATTCATTAAGAATATGTTTAATGAAAAACATCTATAATGTACAAAAAGGAGGAGAAAAAAGGCATTGCACTATATTTTGCAAAGCTCTTTATGCCTGGCTTAATAGATTTCAGCTGGATTCTGTACTTGGTTTTGTGTTTATTGTACTGTGTGATTTGGTTGAAGCGTATGTAGAAAATATGAATTCATAGAGATTTTCATTTGGAAAAGTAACAGTATTTTAATCATTGTGAACATTCATCCCTGATATGATATTAAAACTTCTTACATAATAGTGTCTTTTAAAACTGCCTATATTGTGGAATCAGAAACCACAGAAATGGCTACATTAAAATCTATTAATCTATTTTTGTAATGTGAATGCATCTTTTACCCATGCATTATTTTCCAATATCATGCATTGGTCATTTGGAAAATATTGGCTCAATTAGTTATGCAGAACATCCAACTACTGACACATCATTACACAATATAAAAAATAATTCAGAAGCACCATTATCAATCTTGTCAGAAAAGTTATTGAGAAACTGTCAAGCTCACAACGATGGATACAAGTTTTCCAAAGTTCTAATAGTGACTTGAAAGCTCAAATTTTATTATTGGCAACAAATAATTTAAGTAGTTTTCCTTAGTACTACTGGATTATTTTGCTCATTTTCAAGAAAATGTCTGCCAAATACCCCAAATGAATGACCATAATGTCTCTGTCAGTTTTTAAAAATAAAAATGATATTACCATAGAGACTTTAGTAGCGTCTCTAGTTGAGATTGCAAATCTAAAAATAGCATTTAAATAATTGCTTTTTCTCAATACAAATATCTAATTTTGATATTGAAGAATAGGGATTTTATTCAAAGTTCTAATTTTGTCACACAGAATTTGTTTTAAAAGTACTAGAGAGTCATTCTTTAACAAAATAAAAATTTTTTTACTGCTACATCAAGGAAATTTTTAAGTGAAACTCTTGATTGTTGTTGTTCTCCTCCTGTGAGTACATACACATTCTGGTGCTGCTGCTTAAGGGGCCAACAGTTATATTCAACACTGCTTTTGCACTGCCAGTGTAAATGTCAGCTCACTTAAAAGCAAAATTATGCCTTAGTATTATTATAAAAATAGTTTTGACGTTGAAGACCTTCTCAAAGAAGCTCAGCGACACTCATAGCTCTACAGGTCACACTTTCAGAAGTAGTGATCTCCAGAAAAAAAAACTATTCATTTTTAAGGCTGCCATAAAATTTACCAGAAATATAGTAGCTTAAAACAAAACAAATGTATTATCTTAAAGTTTATGTACGTAAAATTCTGGATGGGCACATATTGGACCTTGGTTCAGAGTCTCACAATGCTAAAATTCATGTTACTTTCTGAAGAATGTGGGGAAGAATGAGTCTCCAAAGTTATTCAGCCTGTTAGCAGAATTTAGTTTCTGGTGCTTATAGGACTTAGGCCCCTGCTTGCTTGCTGATTGATAGCTGTGGGAAAGTTTTTTCTCCTAGAATCTACTCACATTTATTCTCATGCCTCCCCTGTGGCTGCCTTTAGCAAAAGGGAGTCAAATCTTATACTCCCTGTGACTACCCCCTTCTGAAATATGTATTTTACTCTAGCCAGACACATTTATGTGCTTTTAAGAGTTTATGTAATTAAATTGAATGCACCTACATAATCCAAAATAATTTATCTATTTTAAAGTCTGAAACCTTAAAGAACATTTGTAAAGTTTGTTTTTCCATGTAACATAAACTATCAGAGGTCCCAAAGTTTAGAGTATAGACATTATTGGGAGTTAATTCTGTCTACCACAATCTCTCTGACCCTCAAAGATGCACATCTTTCCCAAATCTGAAATACACTCACCAGATCTCAAGGTTGCCAAATGTCTGATCTTCTTACAGCATCACATCAAAGGATAAAATCTTATGTAAATCATATTAGTTCAAAGGTTGCAAATATTATTATCTTAATCATCTATCTTAACTAATTCATATTGGAGCACAATTATTCTCCATCTGTGAAGCTGTGAAACTAATGAAACAAGTTATTCTTATTAAAAAACAAAGATTGGACACAAGATAATAGTTATAGGTATTCAGATTCAAAGTTTAAGCAGGAGTAAATAGAAGGTAAAATAAAATTACTGGACCAAAACTATTTTGAAATTTAACTGTGCAAACTCCTTTAGGCATCAAGGCCTTGGAATGATCATCTGCATTTCTAGGTCCTATCATGAAAAGTAATATGTATTTGTAGTCAAGTAGTCTTAGCTTGCTACCTTTCAGCAGAATTTTAGAATCTGACAACCTTTTCTTATATTTTTAGTTTCTCTGTACTTTTCAGTCCAAGTTGGCAGTGTTTCTACTGATAAAATTTTTAAGAACATTGTTAGACTCTTATGTATGTCAGGTAAATTCACTCTATTAAACCAAAAGTCCCTTTATAGATCTTTCTGAGATAGCTCTTCCTCTGTTTTTGATTTCTAATGAGATGGTTGAGCAGCAACACACTTCAGCTTCTTAGAGGCCCTCTGGTTTGGTTGATATTTTATCTGTAGGACACATCCTTAATACCATCAAAGAGCCTTTTGTATGATTGAATACACTAGTATTTTCACTGAGATTTCAATAAATGTTTGCAGAATCACCCTTAGGCTTTTCTCCTATAGGGTACACGTTTCTGATTGAATTTCTTAATTTTAGCATCTTTTGCCATATGATTAGGTTCAGAATTTCTCAGATCATCAAGTTCTGCTTTGGTAGTTTTATTTATTTGTTTATTTGCTTAACAATTTTTACCTTAATTTATTTCTCTTCCATTTTACTATAAAAAGCAAAAGTAAACAGGCCACACAATCGAAACTTTGCTAGGAAATGTCAGTTAAATGAACGGTTCTATCAATTATAAGTTCTGTTTTCTAAATAACTACAGAAAATTTTTTTCTAACTTCTTTGACAATGTATAATGAGGATCCTCTTTCTCAAGTTTCTAATTGTAGGTACCTCATTGTTTTCTGAGTCATCACTAATAGTGTCTTCAAAGTCCAAATTTCTACAAAATGTGTTCAAAGCAATCCAAGGTACTTATATTATATGCACCTTGAAATTCTTCTAGTTTCTGTTTACTACCTAATTCCAAAGTCATTTCAGTTTTACATGATTATCATAGCAGTACAATCTTTTCAGTTCCAAAATCTGTATTGGCCAAGTTTCAACAAGTGAAGCAGAATCAGTAAGCTATTCATATTATTTATGTATCTATCTATCCATATATCTACCTATTTATTAAGAAAGATAGTGCAAGGAATTTGCTTATACTTTGTGGGGATTAGCTAAGAGTCCATAATTTGTAGAACAAGCCATCAGAAAAGGAAGATAATAGGTAAACTAGAACTCAAAAGCAAAAATTACAGACAAAATTGTGTTTCTGTTTTGGAGAAATTCTCAGCTTTTCTATTAAGGCCTTTCAACTTTTTGATACAGGCCACTCAAAAGATGAAGGGTAATCTCCTTGAGTTAAAGTCAACTGATTAATGGGTTTAATTACACCTGCAAAATACCTTCACAGCAGCATGAAATCACAACTCAAACATTAATTTGATTGAACAGGTGACAAAAGTAGCCTACCTATGCTGACACATCAAAAAAAGACATCATGCAAAGTATTTGAAAAAGTTGTAGTAAGATAATGCTGAATTAGCTTACCTTAAATTTTCACAGAATATTTATCTACCTAGCAAATGAAAAATTAAGATTTTCCATAAAATGAGAATGAGATAAGTAGTACATTCACTTCTTAATCAGATGGAAAGTACATAGATTGACTGTCCACTTGACTTTCTGCAGGGGTTAAGTTGTAGAATTGAATTCCCAGACACCGCATATTTGAATTTAGAATGTTCTCTGGGGTTAGTGGACATCTTAAAGTATAATTTTTCTATATTTCAGGTTCAGTAATATTTCCTAAAGTTAAACATTTTTGAAATTGTAACTAAAACCAAGAAAACAAAGTTGATATATAGGTTGAACATTAATATATAACTTTTCAATAATAAATTTATTGGAACAAGGAAAGTCCAATTTGTGTGTTATATAAAATATGCTATATCATATATAATATGTTTAATAAAGTTAAAATAATCATGGTAGTTGTGTGCTATTCATTGGGTAAAGTAGTTTACAGAATTATAAAAATATTACGAAATGTATTCAGGGGAAATGGAAGAGTAGAAGTTTTTGATGTCCCAATACTCCCCAGACAATGAAACTTTTTTTTTAAATCAAGTTCTCACTCTGTTGCCTGCATTGGAGTAAAGTGGCATGATCACAGTAGCTCACCACCTCACCACAGTCTCAACCTCCTGGGCTCAAGTGATCCTCCCATCTCAAGTTCCTAAGTAGGTGGAACTACAGGTGTGTGCCACTATGCCCAGCTAACTTTTGTATGCTTTTGTAGAGAAAAGGTCTTGATGTTGCCCAGGCTGATCTCGAACTCCCATCACACCCTTCCAGAGTGCTGGGATTACACATGTGAACCACTGTGCCAAGCATGAAACATCTCATAAAAACTGTCAAATCAAAATGATCAGAACTCTGGAAGATAATCAAAGGTTTACAGCAACTAAAGGAATGCTTAATCAAAAGAAAGGTATCTGAAACAAGTTGGAGATCCTTGTGAGATTTAACTTTTTCTTGCTCAGCAACTCTCTACAGCATGAAGATGGCCTTGGAGACATTAGCCCACATTCTTAGTGTGAGTGATCGTTTCCAGAGGAAACAGAGCAGACTTTGTTCTCAAGGAATTGTGTTTGCCTGAAATTTGTCTGGGAGTTTCCTGAAGAAAAAAAAAGGGGGTATGTTTTTAAAATTGAAATCAAAACTCCAATATGGTGGGAAGGAGCTGTGTAGAGGACATTCCTATAAAACAATTAAAGGCAAATAAAAAAGCCAGTGACACATGGAACAGAAAGTGATGACTGTGGCAAAAACAAACAAGATAGAGGCAAATTAAAGAGAGAAAGACAGACTAAGTTAAAAACTAGAGTATGAAATGCGTTATAAAATAAGGGTTTTGAAAAGCTCTCATATATACCAAGGAAGTTACATGCATGCCTAGAGCAAAAAAAAAAAAAAATTGCTAAAAAATAATTTTGAGAAGACCATATACACTCTCACATCTGCTTGATCTTTAGGCTTGGGGTGGGAAGTGAAGGTTAGGGTATAGATTGTAAATGGACTGGCTAAGCATCAAAAGAGTGGTACTACACAAAGTCAATTTGCAGACACTGAGGGAGTATGTATTTACTCCAAGTAAATAAAAAAATCCTGGGGAATATGAAAAATATGATTTCCAGGGAAACTAAATTTTAATATTCAAAATTATCAGTTTTCAAAAAAAAAAAAAAGTAATAGACATACAAAGCAACGAGAATGTATGGCCCAGTCAAAGTAAAAAGAGAAATAAAAAGAAATAAAGATAAGAAAGAAAAAGAGAGAGAAAAAGAACAAAAAAAATTAACTGATACTTTTCTTGAGAAGACACAAACATTAACCTTACTAAAAAAAAAATTAGAATAACTTTCTTAAGTATGCTCAATAGGCTAAAATAAGCCATGGGGTAGGGTGAGGTTTGTTATAATTCCCAAGGGAATTGTTTTTAGTTACTAAGACAATAACTAAAAAATATAAAGATAATGAGAAGAAAATTAAAATGTTATTCTTAGTAATAAATTTAATGTAAAAATGAAGCTGTAATGGAGAAATTGAGCTACAAAAATATATACAGCAAATAGAAAACAAACTTCAAAACAACAGAAATAAATCCATCTTTACCAGTAATCACTTTACACTTTATCTTAGCCAAATGATGGAGGAGCAATCAGTAATCATTGTAATGTAAAGAGATTAAACTCATCTATCAGAAGACAGAGATTGAAAGAATGGGGAAAAAACAACAACTATATATTCTCAACTATATATTCAGAGAATCAGTGTAGACAAAAAGGCAAAAATTGGTTGTAGTAAAATATAAAAAAAGTCATGTATATAGTAACAAATAGAAAACATGGTTAGCAACAGTAATAACAAGCAAAATAGGTATTCAGTGCAAAATTATAAGAGACAAACTAAGAGGTTATATATTGATAGAAGAGTCAATTTGTCAAAAATATTTAGCAACTATACACTTATCTAATTGCAGAGTTCCAAAATATATGAGGTGAAAATTTAAATAAATGAAAGTGTAAATAGAGTTCTACAATAGTAGAGACTGTAATACCTCAATTTTAATAATGGACAGAATGACTAGCCACTTCACTCAACAACAAAAAACTACATACTCCTCACAAGTGCACATGCAGCTTTCTTCAGTATATGCCACATATTAGGTGACAAAAAAGTTTTAATAATTTTTAATAATTGAAATTTTACAAAGTATCTTCTTTAACCAAAAGGGAATACCACTATAAATCAATAAAAGAAGGAAAAAATTACAAATATATGTAAATAAATCACATAAACAATCAATGTTTCCAAAAAAATCACAAGGAAATTTTGGAAAATACTATGAGAGGATTAAAAACAAAAATAAAACATATTAAAAATAATGCCGAACAGCAAAAGCAGTGCTCTTGAAGAAACTGATAACTGTAAATGCCTACAGTTAAAAAAATCAATGACACAATTTTATACCTTAAAAAACTGGTAGGTCAGGTGCAGTAGCTCACACCTGTAATCTCAGAACCTTGGGAGGCAGAGGTGAGAGGATTGTCTGAGCCCGGGGGTTCAAGACCAGCCTGGGCAACTTGGTGAGACCCTGTCTCTGAGAAAAAAAAAAAAAAACTAGAAAAAAATAGCAAGCTAAATATAAAGAAAGGAGATGATCAAGAATATAATTATATAATTGAGATGAATGAAATAGACCATAAAAATAACAAAACTCAATAAAACCAAAAGTTTGTTTTTTTGAAAGAACAACAAAATTGCAAATTTGAATTATTGAGAGAGAGAAGTCACACACTGATAAAATTAAAACTGAAAATGGAAATTTTACTGTGAAAATTACAGAAATTAAAAGCGTTATAAGGGAACATTATAAAAATTGTATGGAAACAAATTAGATAACATAGATGACATTGACAAATTTCTAGAAAGAAACCAGCTATGAAAATGAACTAAAAAATACAGATATTCCAAAAGAAGTTATAAAAATATATTGAAGCCGTGATCAAAATTTCAGAGACACAAAAAGCCAGAAAGCATCCATGTTAATTTCTTTCAAACATTTAAAGCAGAATCAACAACACTTATTCTCAAACTCTTCCAAAAATAGAGAGCAGAGACTATTTCCTAACTTATCTTATGGGGCCAGGATTACCCAGATACCAAAATCAGACAAACATTGAAAAAAAATTACAGACCAATATTCTTTATTAATATAAATGAAAAACTCTTCAACAAAATACTACGAAATCTAGATGTCAGCAAAATGGCAACATAAGAGTAAGCTGGCTTCACGTTTCCTCACAGAAAACCAAAAACAACTGTCCAGTGCTGACTTTATCACCAGGAATTTCCCAGAACTCAAAATACTATCAAATTTAAACCAGAAGCATATTAAAAGGATCATGCACTATGATAACATATGGTTTATCCCAGGATGCAAAGGTCTTTTAACATACAAAATCAATGACTGTAATACCTCACCTTAATGCAATAAGGAAAAAACACAAATGATCATCTCATTTGATGTGATAAAGCAACTGAAAAAATCTGACATCTTTTTCTAATTAAAAAAAAATACACTAACCACACTAGGAATAGAAAGAAAGTTCCTCAAAGGGATATGCTCCATAGTAAAAGACTGAAAGCACTCCCTCCAATATCAAGAAATGACAATGTCCACTCTTACTATTAATATTTAAAAATGTATTGGAGGTCCTAGACAGACAAATTGAGCAATAAAAATGAATTTAAATGTATCTAAATTAAAAAGAATGTAGACAATATATCTCTATGCAAAGATGACATGATCTCTGATCTTTTATATAAAAAGTTCCAGTGAGTCCACAAATAATCTATTGGGCAATAAATTAATGTATCAAAGTTATAAGACACAAGATAAACACACAAAAAATCATTATATTTCTACACACTAGCAATAAGTCATCTTAAAAAAGCAACAATTCCACTTACAAGAGTACCAGAAAGAATAATAAATTTACAAATACATTCAAACAAGTGGTTGTTGTAAGAGTTGTACACAGAGACCTGCAAAGCATTGCTTTAAAAAAGAGCAAAAAAACTCAATAAGATATAAATAGATAGAAAGAAGTTCCATACTCATGAATTAGAAAACTGAATATTGTTAAGATGGCAAAAATAGACAATGCAATCTATACATCCTATGGACTCCCTATCAATATTCTGGTGGCCTTTTTATTTTACAGAAATTAAAATTTATGTAAAATCACCCTAAAACTTATATAAAATTGCAAGAGACTCCAAATAACCAAAACAATGTTAAGGAAGAAAAACCAATTTGGAGGATACCTTTTGTAATTTCAAAAATTACTAAAACGTTACAATAATTTTTTAAAATGTGGTGTTGAAATAAGGATGAAAATATAGATCAATGGTATAAAAATGAAAGTTTTGGAAATAAATACATGCATCTATGATCCAGTGATTTTTGACAAGGGTGCCATAACATTCAGTGGTGAAGGAATGTTTTTTTTCCTTAGATGATACAATTAAATAGTTACTTGCAAAGAATGGAGTTAGGACATTTTCTCACACCATATACAAAAACTATCTCAAAATGGATCAAACACCTAAATAAAAGATGTAAAAATATAAAAAATTTACAAGAATACTTAAGAGTAAACCCTCATGACTTAGAACTTAGCAATACATTTTTCTTTTAGTTGAGGTCTCACTCTGTTACCCAGGCTGGAGTGCAGTGGCAATATCATGGTTCACCACAGTCTCTAACTCTTGGGCTCAAGCAATTCTCCCATCTCAGCTGCCCATGTAGCTGGGTCTACAGGCACACACCCCATGCCTGGCTAATTTGTTTGTTTGTTTGTTGAGACAAGGTCTTGCTATGCTTCCTAGGCTGATCTCAACTTCCTAGGCTAAAGCAACCCTCCTGTTTCAGCCTTCAAAAGTGCTGAGATTACAGGTATGAGCTACTGTACATAGCTGGATTTTAGCAATAAATTCTTAGATGTGAGGGAAAAGAAAGAGCAACAAAAAATAGAAAGTTGAACTTTATTAAAATTAATATCTTGGATGTATCAAAAACTACTACCAAGAGAGCAAAAGGAAAGCCCATATAATGAGATAAACTATCCACAAAATTTTGAAACTAATTTGGGCCTACTATATCAAAGATATAAAGAACTCTTACATCTCAATGACAGGGAAAAAAAAAACCAATTTTAAAAATGGATAAATAAATTGATAAACATTATTCACAAAATATAAAAATAGCCACAAGTACATAAAAAATATTCAACATTATCAGTCATTAAGAGGATGCAAACCAAATTCTCAATAGAAAAGAATGGAACATGTCTCCAATGTCCCATCCTTTCAGTGTACTACCCAAAGAGTTGGTTTCTACATTATCCCACATAGAACACAGACAGAACCAGCATATTCAAATGCTTGGGGGCAGTTCAAAACAAAGAAAAATAAGCAGTGGCTTCCTGTAGTCTGCACAGATTTGTAAGATTGAGAAAATGCACAGATTTGTAAGATTGAGAAAATGCACAGAAGTTAAGCTTCTCCCCCAGAAGAAAGAAGAGAAGTTAAGAGTGCTTTCAACCTTCCAGTTTTAGTGTGTTATATAAAGGAGTGTTTTGTGTTGAATCACATGAAGTGCTGACAGAACTGACATAGTTCAGTCACCTGGTGCAACTACAAACAGAGGAAAATTGACAGACTACTTGCCATGGCACAAAGGTCTGTGTGAGCTTGAGAGGAAGTGCAGAACCTGAGGCTTCTCCCCCAGGAGGGAGAAATAGATGTGGAGCACGTCTCTAATATTTTGCCCCTTCAGTATGCAGCCTGAAGGTCCAGTTTCTGTCTTTCCTCACACAAAGCACTGACTAAACAAACATATTTCAGATATACTATGGACAATTAACAACAAATAAAAAGAGCTAGGTGGCTGACTTTAACAAGGACAGCTCTGCCTGGTGAGATTGAAAGAAGGCATAGAACCTGAGATTTCTCCCCCAGAAGAATGGAAAAGAAGTGGATCATGCTTTCAACATCCAAGAGGACAGAGTTAGTCACACAATACCTAGAGTGCTTACACAACTGTCATGTTGGTGGAACCAGAGTAGAACAACAACAACAAAATAGGGCAGGCAATATGTTGTCCCCATCATGTCTATTCAATATTGACAGGAGGCAAATAACTTAAGCCTCCTTCAGTGAGAAGGCAAAAGAAGAATGGCGCATGCTTTTAACATCTCAGCTTGCAGCAAAGTAGTCAAACAGCAGAGAATGAAAAGTATTATGGGATCCTGGAAAAAAAAATCAGTAAACCTTTCTAATTATTGATCTATCCATAAAGGTCCAGAGAAGACACATCCATATAAAAGATTTGAGAGGCTTCCAAAATATCTAGCTTGAATGATTGGTGACAAATTTTTCATCTTGAAACTAGCCTATAAAGACCAGGAGAGATGGCTGATTCATCAAATTCACAGATACTAACACAAAGTTATAAAGAACACAAAGAATCAGGAAAACATGATAAAATTTAAAAAGAGAACATGAGTTTAAAAAAGAACACAAGTTTAAAATAAATAGCTCTGAAAAATAGACAAGAGATTTATGAATTACATGATAAATAATTCAAAAATATTTTATAAAAGCTCATTAAAGATGAATAAAAGTAGGCTCCTAAGTAAAATTGAGAAAGTGATACAAAACAAGTATATCAACTGAGATAGAAACTATAAAGTAGAACAAAACAGGAATATTGGATCTGGAGAAATCAATAACTGAAAGCAATTCACTAGAGGTTTTCAGCAGCAGGTTTGATCTAGAAAAACAAAGAATCCGTGACCTCAAAGACATATCAATTGAAAACATCCAATCAGAAGAGGATAAGAGAGAAAGAAAAGAGAAGTAGACACTTTATTTGAAGCATTAATGGCAGAAAGCTTCTCAAATCTAGGGAAGAAATGTATTTCCAAATGTATGAAGCCCAAAGGACCCCAAACTAGTTGAAACTAAAGCAGTCTTCATTGAGATAAATTATAATTTTCAAAATACAAGCACAAAAATGATTTTGAAAGCAGCAGAAGAAAAGAGACTTCCCATACAAGAAGGCCTGCATAAGACCACCAGAGGATTTCTTACCAGAAACACTGCAGGCCACAAGATATTGGGAAGATGTATTCAAGGTTCTGAAATACAAAAAAAAAGCCCATCAAGAATGCTATACATGGAAAAGTTATCTTTTCAAAATGAAGAAGAAATAAAGACTTTTCCAGACAAATAAAATCTCAAAGAGTTCACCACCATTAGACCTGCCTTACAAGAAATGGTAAAGGGACTTCATAGAGAAATGGAATGATACTAAATAGCAAGACAAAAAATTTGCAAGTACAAAATTTAGTACTAAAGAAATATATAGACAAATGCAGAATACTGTAATGCTGTAAGTGTGGTGTGTAAATCATCTTTAATTCTCATAAAAAGTAAAAGTAAAAAATAACTATAAAATGTGTCATTAAAAGATGTAAATTGGAACATCATTAACATAAAGTGTGTGGGGGGAGTAAAATTGTAGTCTTCATATGCCGTTGCTGTTGTTATCAGTTTAAAATAAACTGTTATAACTATAAGATGTTTAATATTCTTTTGGTAACTACAACAAAAAAGCTTAAGAAGATACTCAAAAGAAAGCAAGAAATAAATCAAAGCATATTACTACAAAAAAATCAGCAAAGCTCAAAAAAAATAAGAGAAAAATAAACAGAATAAATATGACACAAAACAATTAGCAAAATGTCAACAGGCAGTTATTATCTATTAATTATTTTAAATGTATGCAAATCAAATTATTAAATAAAATATAAAACATCTAAATGGATAAACAATATGATTCAACTAAACGCTGTCTGGAACAGATTCACCTCAGATTTAATGACACACATAGGCTGAAAGTGAAAGAAAACAAGAAGACATCCCACGCAAATGCTAACCAAAAGACAACAGAGATGGCCATACTTATATCAGGAAAAAATAAACTTTAAGGTAAAAACATTCGCAGGAGACAAAGAAGGTTAAAAGAGTCAATTAATTAATATAACTATTGCAAATATATATGCATCCAACATCAAAGCACCTAAATGCATAAAGCAAATATTGATAGATATGAAGGGAGAAATTTGGAGCAATGCAGTAATAACAGGAGATATCAAAACTCCACTTTCAACAATGGATAGATTATTTTTAGAGAAAAATATTAAGGAAACAGAGGTCTCAAATAACACTGTAGACCAAATAGATCTAACAGGCACTTCTAAAGTGCACACAGAATTTTTTCTAGAATAGATCATATATTAGGTCACTAAAAATGCCTTAGCGAGACCTCATCTCTACAATAAAAAAAAAAAAAATCAGCCGGGCGTGGTAGCGCATGCCTGTAATCCCGGCTACTTGGAAGGCTGAGGCGGAAGGATTGCCGGAGCCCAGCAGGTTGAGGCTGCGGTGGCCGGGAGTGGCCACTGCACTCCAGTCTGGGTGACAGAGCGAGACTCCAACTCAAAAAAAAAAAAAAAAAAGAATATTGAAATCAAGCGAAGTATCTTTTCCAACAACAATGGAAATAAACAAGAAATCAATAACAGAAGTCAAATTGAAAAGTCCACAAAAAGTCCACAAATATAAAAATTAAACAAAACAACCTTGACCAACCAAACTTCTTTCTTATTATTATTGTTATTTTATTTTAGAAATGAGGGATACAATTCAGGATTAGGTACATAAGCAATAAACTTACAGGTGAAATTTGGGCCTCCCATTTGTCCTCACTTCACTTGGTTTAGAATCAGGTACCTTAATTGATGTTATGTGCCTCGCCCCCTCCCCTGGCAGTGTCCCACTACTGACAGTTCCTTTCTTGTAGTATTATGATAGATGGACAGGGTGCTCTTAAGAGTGAGAACTTTTTTTTGAAAGAGTTTTTTGTTTCTGTGATAGATCACCGAGTATGATAGATTCTGAAACCATCTGAGTTGCTGTGAAGTCCATAATTTCATCCTTTTTTATGTCTGCATACTTTTCCATCATGTATGTGTACCACATTTTTTCATCCAGTTCACTTTCCAAGAGCAGCACTGTTGCTTCCATGTTTTTGCTACTGTGAATAGTGCTACAATAAGCATGCATGAGCAGGTGACTTTTTTGTAGAATGATTTGAGTTCCTCTGGGTATATTCTCAGAAGGGGAATTGCTGGGTTTTATGAAAGGTCAATTTTTAGAATTTTTGGAAATCATCACACTGTTTTCCACAGAGGTTGTATTCCCAGCAACAGTGTAGAAGTTTTCCCTTTTCTCTGCATCCTATCCAGCATCTGTTGTTTTTTGAGTTATTAATGATGGTCATCCTGACTGGAGTTAGGTGGTATTTAAGTGTGGTTTTGATTTGCATTTCTATGATGATTAGTGAGGTTAAGCATTTTGTCATGTAACTGTTGACTGCTGGTTTGTCTTCTTTTGAAAAGCATCTATTCATATATTTTGCTCACTGTTTAATAGGGCCGTTTGTTGTTGTTGTTGTAGTTGTTATTTTGGCATTGAGTTCCTTGTAGATCCTGGATGTTAGACCTTTGTCAGATAGTTAGCAAATATATATTTTTCCCATTCTGTGGCTGTTTCCCCACTCTCTTGGTGGTTTCTTTTGCTTGGCAGAAAATTTTTAGTTTGATGAGGTCCCACTTGTCTATCTTATGGCATGGACTTTTGGAATTTCAATCAGAATTGGTCACCTATTTCAATTACTGTAAAAGTGTCCCCTACATTTTCTAAGATTCTTATAATTTGAGATTTTACATTTAAGTCTGACAAATTGGAGTTGATTTTTGTGTTTGATGATAGGTAGGGATCTTGTTTCATTCTTCTGCATATAGTCAGCCAGTTTTTTTCAGCACAATTAACTGAATAGGTTCTCCTCTCCCCAGTGGTTGTTGATGGAGGCTTTGTCAAAGATAAGTTGGTTTAGAATTTTGCTTCTGGAATCTCCATCCTGTTTCATTGGTCTATATGCCTGTACTTGTACCAATATCAAGCTGTTTTAAGTATTGAAGCCTTATAATAAAGTTGAACATCTGGAAGTGTGATACCTCCTACTTTGTTTCTTTTGTTGAGGATTATTTTGGCTATCCGTGGTCATTTTTGTTTCTATATGAATTTCTGTATTGTTGTTTCCATGTCTGAGAAGAATGATGTTGGTAATTGAATGGGTATTGCGTTAAATCTGTAGAGTGTCTTGGGTAGGATGAACATCTTGACAATATTGATTCTTCCAATCTATAAGCATTGGATATGTTTCCATTTGTTTGTGTCTTCTTTGATTTCTTTGAGCAACGTTTTGTAATTTTTATTGTAGAGGTCTTTCACTTCTCTGGTTAGAAATATGCCAAGGTATTTCATATTTTTTAGGCTATTGTGAATGGAATTGTGCTTTTATTTAGTTCTCAGCCTGTTTGGTGTTGGTGTATAAAAATACAAGTGTCTTTTGCACATTGATTTTGCATCCTCAGACTTTGCCAAAATCTGTTATCAGTGCAAGGATATTTTTGACTGATTCCCTTGAATTTTTCCAAGTGTAGGATCATATTGTCAGCATGGAACAATAGCTTGACTTTCTCCTTTCCTATTTGGATGCCCCTGATTTCCTTCTTTTGTATGACTACTTTAGCTAGGATTTCCAAAACTATGTTGAATAGGAAGGGTGAGAGTGGGTAACCTTGTCTTTTTCCAGTTTTGTGTAATGCTTCCAATTTCTGTCTGTTTAGCAATATGCTGGCTGTGGGTTTATCAATAATGGCTATTACTATCTTGAGCTATGTCCTCTCTATGCCTAGGTGTTCAAGGGTTTTAATCAAGAAGGGATGCTAAATTTTAATGAAAGCCTTTTCTGCATCTAATGATATAATCATATAGCTATTGTTTTTACATCTGTTGATGTATTTAATTATATTTGTAGTTTTGCAGATGTTGAACCAGTCCTATATCCTAGGGATGAAGACTACCCTACTACCAGTAATGGTAAATAATTTTTTAGATGTATTATTGGATCAAATTTGGTAGAATTTTTTGAGAATTTTTGCATCTACATTCATCAGGAGTATTGGCTTGTAGTTCTCTTCCTTTGTTGAATCTTTACCCAGTTTGTGTATCAATGTGGCGTCAGCTTCATAAAATTATTTAAGGAGAGTTCCATCTTTCGCAATTGCATGGAATAGTTTCAGTGGAATTGGTATTAGCACTTTCTTGTATGTTTTGTAGAATTTAAAGGAAAGCCATCTGGTCCAGGACTTATTTTGGTAGGTAGTTTTTTTTTTGTTTTTAATGATAGAGTCAATTTCCCAGGTTGTTATTGATCTATTTAGGGTCTCACTTTCTTGTTTCAGCCTTGGAAGGTTATATGATATCCGAAAGTCTTCCATTTCATTTAGGTTTTTGAGTTTGTTTCCATACAGGTGTGCAAAGTAATCTCTGATAATCTTTATATTACTTCAGGGTCAGTTGTGACTTGATCTTTTGTGTTTCTAATTGTGTTTATTTGGGCTTTTTTTTTTTTCTCTTTTTCTTGGTCAGTCTTGCTGGGTGTCCATCAATCTTGTTTTTCCTTTCCAAGAAACAGTTTTTTGTTTTGTTGATTTTTTTCTATGATATTTTTGTCTTTTATGTCCCATATCTTTGCTTCTACTTTTGTAATCTCGATTCTTCTGCTGAAGTTAGGGTTTTGGTAGTCTTGGCATTCTGACTCTCTTGGGTGACTTGTTAAGCTATTAAGTTGTGATCTTTCTATTGTCTTAATGTGTGTGTGCAGAGTAACAAATTTCACTCAGTATTGATTTCATGGCATCCCACAGGTTTTGGTAAGATGTGTCTTTATTTTCATTTTTTTCCAAGGATCTTTTAATTTCTGCTTTCATTTGTTTTGACCCAGGAGTTGCTCTTCACTGTGCTGTTTAGTGTCCATGTCTTTGTGTGGTTTGGGGGGATCTTCTTGGTGGCGATTTTTCTTCCACTATGGTTTGATGACGTGCATGGTAGTATTTCAATCTTACAAAATTTGTTTTTGCTTGATTTATGGTCAAAGATGTGGTTGATCTTGGAGTATGTGGTTATGAATAGAATGTATATTCCATGGTTGTGGGGTGGAGTGTCCTTTAGGTATACATTAAGTCTATTTGTTCAAGCATCAAGTTGAGCTTCCAAATCTTTTTATTAATTTTTTTGCCTCAATGATCTATCTAGCATTGTTCATGGGGTATTTAAGTCATCAGTTATGATAGTGTTAGAGTCAATATCTTTTTAAAATTTACTTATTAGTTGCTTTATAATACTGGTGCTCCTGTTTTACGTGCATATATGTTTATGTTGGATAGATCTTGCTGCTGGATTGAACCTTTTATAATTATATAGAGTCCTTCTATATTTTTTAAAATTTTTCAAACCTGAAGGTTATCTTGCTTGATATTATTTTGCAACTCCTGCCTTCTTTTGTTTTCCGTTCATCTGAAAGTTTTCTATCCTCTAACTTTGAGTCTGTGGATATCTTTTGTTGTGAGATGTGTTTCCTAATGGTAGAATAGTGTTGAGTCATGCTTTTTATCCAGTTTGCCATTCTATGTGTCTTCAGTGGCACATTGAGTCCATTCATGATTGGATTGATTATTGAAATGTGAAAGATTAATCTTATCCCAATAATGAGGACCTTATAAATTTTTGATTTTATATGCTTATTTGCTTGTTTTTTGTTTGTTTTTTACTTTTTAGTTGATATATGTGTGTGTGTTTAATTTTGCAGTTTCAGTTGTCTGTTAGTACTGATTTTCCTGTACTCTTGTGAATTGCATGGTCATTCTTTTTTTTCTTTTTCTATGCTTGAAACCTTCTAAAGCATCTCTTATAGAGATGGCCTGGAAGCAGCATAAACTCTTAAGGATTGGATGTATGGAAAGGGTTTTAATTCTCAATCACTGAGGAAGGTTAGCTTGGCTGGGTAGGAAATTCTTGTTTGGAATTGTTTATCTCCGAGAAGTTTGAAAATCGGACTCCAATCCTTCTAGCTTATAGTACTTCTGTAGATAAGTCTGCTGCTATTCTAATTGGTCTTCTACAGTAGGTAGTCTGACCTATCTCACTTGCTACATTTAGGATTTTTCTTTTTTACCTACTTTGTGTAAGTGAATTACTATGTGTCTAGGAGTTGATCTTCTCAATTGATGCCTTGCAGGTGCTCTCTGAATCCCTTGTGTTTGGATGGTCATATCTCTAATGAATTGAAGGAAGTTGTCTTGGATGATCTCATGAAAGTTTTTCTAAGGTATTCTTTGCCTCCTTTTCTGCTTCAGGTATACTGATCAGGCATAAGTTCAGACTCTCTTAGAGGTTTTGTTCTGTCTTTTTAAGATTCTTTGTTTTTAAGAGATTGGGTTAGTTCCATATTTCAGCCTTCATGCTATGAGATTCTTTCTTCTTCCTGGTTAATTCTGCTTTACATGCTTTTCAGTTTATTATTTACTTCATGGAAGGTGTTTTGCATGGTCAACATCTTTATTATTTACTATCTAATGTTTTTGTCTTGCCATTCTTGATACTTATTCATCCTCTCCATCCATTCTTTGATCTCTGCATTTGTGGTCTGAGACCAGTCATTATGGGCATGCTTCATTGTATAAGTTCCAAAGTCTGCATTTTTCGTCACTAATCTTTTAAGACTCTGTGGGTTACCTGAAGGTTTTATTTTTTATTTGTTTTTATTGACTTCTCATCATTTGTAATGAATTTTTCTTTTTTATTTACTTCTGTTGCTCGGTAAGACAGGGAATAGTTTTCACTTCTATTTACTCAACCCTTTATTCATTCTTAGGTAGAGCCTCCAGATTGGTTCAATTTTGATTCCAGGTTAAGGGTAGGGAGTTGTGTTGTCTTTTCACATTTTTTAGATTTGAATAAGGTGTGTTGGTGAGAACTACAATTTAAAACCCGCCTGCGGATCACAACGTTTGCTGACTGGGATGTGGTCCCCCTTGGATCCTCTTTCCACCACCTCAAGAGATGTTCATGTGATAGAAATGTATATATCTCCCTGAGTACAAAATAGCATGAGGGAAAGGAAAACAACTGAGAAAGAGAGAAGGGAGAAGAAACGGTGATGGAGTGAAAAAAAGGAAAAACAAAAAAACCAACAAGCAGATAAACCAATAAAAAAAACTAAAACAAACAAAACAAAGATGCTTTCACCCTCATACATATCCTTATGTGAAAAAAGAAAGAACAAAATGAAACACACACACACACACTCACTCACACACACAGAAATATAGAGAGCAAGAAACAAAAGAAAATAAAAAACTTTTGTGATCCTTGACTTCCCTCTAGTGGTGGTTTCTGAAACTCTGGGTTCCTTTTATCTGCCATAACCCAATACCACTGGTATCTGATTGGAGTGGAAGGGAGGGCCTCCAGCCTCTAGACCCACCCCCTGTTCACGGTGCAGTCTGGGAGAGGCTACAAACTGCCCCTAACATATCCACCTGTGTTCAACCCTCTCTGCATGTCAGTCAGTTAATTCCCTGCATGAGCCTCTGGGGAAGAGGGTTGAATCAGTTCAAACCGCATTCCTACCTATCTGCTATGGGCTGGATTCCTCACCTCTGGTTGTACCATAGTCCTATGAATGGTCCAATGTGGGGCATGAGGTGAATGGGTCTCTGTACCTGCCACGTCCCTCCAGGAATAATGTGCCAGGGGTATCCCCTCTAAATTAATGGTGACCTATCTTAGAAAGATGCTGGATTCATCCCCCAGTCACAGGGATAGCTCTGCTGTTCAAATAGGCAGGCAGGGAAATGTCTTTGCCCAGGTTCCAAGACAAAGGCAGTGGCGGCATTTCTGCATCTTCTCCTCTGTTGGGGCTCAGTGACTGATTGCCTCGCTGTATTTTCTCTGTGGTTTCCATTACCAGTGTCCAATATGGACCCAGAGATTGTGATGATGGGTGGCACCAAGCAGCTGTTGTTTCCTGTCACTTTTTTCCACATAGAATCACAAAGAAGGTGCCTGCCTCTGGGCCACGGAATGTGCTGGGATCTGAACAACAGTGCATGGCACAGTTGTCTTAGCAGAAGAGATAAGGCCACTTGTATTCACATACCCACTTGCACACACACTTGCATGAATATTTGTCCTTATGCTCACTCACTTATATGAAGACTCACACATGCCAATCAACTCTGTCATCATGTTGGAATCATCACAACAGAACTTCTTAATGAAAAAATAAAAAAGAAAGAAGAAATGAATAGGAAATAAAGAAAAAAATCAAAAGGAAAATTTGAAAATATCTCAAGAAAAAAAATGAAAACCCAACACCCCAAAACCTATGGGATACAAACGAAATCCGTACTAAGATACAAGTTTGTAGCAATACTTATATTTAAAAAGCAGAAAAATCACAAACAACTTATTTTTATCTTCAAGGAACTAAACAAAGAAAAACAAACTAAGCCCAAATTTTTTAAAAAAATAAAGATTTGAGGGAAAAAAGTACAAAAACACATAGCAAGACTAACCAATAAAAAAGAAAGAAGACAAAAAAGAAATCAGAATGAAAGAGATTTTGCAACTATTATCACAAAAATAGGATTATAAGAGTCAACTATAAACACTTATACAACCAACAATTTGGATATTATAGAAGAAATAAACAAATATCCTAGAAACAAACAACCTACTAAGACTAAATTTAAAAAATTGGAAAATTTAACAGATTGAAGGAATAAGGAGGTTAAATGAATGAGGTTGAATCAGTAATCAAAAACCTCCCAACTGAAAAAAAAAAGTTTGGAAAGACTAGATAATTTATAAAGAATAAAAATGCAGATGTTACCAAATAATTTATGCACACTTCAAAAAAAAAACTGTATCAAAAGCGTAATACTCTATATAAACTGATAACAAAAGATGAATACAAGTCACATTTTCTTCCAGAATTACAAGAGGTGATCAAAATAACTATCATCAGCATCCAGACACTTCTGATTATGGTAAAATAAAAGTAATACATAGATAACATTGCTCAAAATATGTATACATTTTTTTGGCACTCCTGTATATATCTCACTGTTCTGTAAGGTGGCAAATCCAAGACCTTGGAAAGTTCAGTGTGTGGTGAGGGCTTTCTCCCTGCTTCCAAGAAATGTCTTGAGCACCATGTTATCTAGTAGGAATAAAGCTGTATCCTCATATGATAGAAGAGACAATGTGGCAAAAAGTTCAAAAAGGCCAGTGCTGGGTGAACAACTCCTGCAGGCTCCACCTCTTAATACTACTGCATTGAGGACTAAACTTCAACAGAAACTTGGAGAAAATACAAGCCTACAAACATAGTAAAAGTCCAGGACCAGATGACACCAAGGTGCATTCTACCAAACATTTAAAAATTAACACCAATAATTCTTTTTTTTTTTTTTCTTGAGTTGGAGTCTCACTCTGTCACCCAGACTGGAGTGCAGTGGTCGCTCCCGGCCACTGCAACCTCGACCTGCTGGGCTCTGGTTATCCTTCAGCCTCAGCCTTCCAAGTAACTGGAACTACAGGCACGCGCTACCACACCTGGCTAATTTTTTGATTTATTGTAGAGATGAGGTCTTGCTAAGTTGCCCAGGCCGGTCTTGAACCCGCGGGCTCAGGCAATCCACTCACCTCAGTCTCCCAAAGCTTGGGATTACAGGCTGAGCCACCAAGCCCGGTTTAACACCAATAATTCTTAAGCATTTTTTCAAAATAGAAAAAGAGAGAATATGTTAAGCCATTTTATAAGACCATGTAACCTTGACACAAAAGCCAGACACATATATTATTTTAAAAATTCAGATGAATATTCACATAAATGCAAATATCATTAGAAAAACATGAACAATTTAAATTCAACAAATCATATGATAAAAAGTATCATATACAATAACACATAGAGTTAATTGTTAGAATGTGAGGGTGCTTCAATATTTGCAAATCAATTAATGAGATACATTGCATTAACAGAATAAAAAAACACATGACTATATCAAATAGAGGGAAAAATTATTTGAGAAAATTTAATGTTTTTTTGATAAAAACTTCCAGCAAACTAAATATAGAAAAAATTTATCTCAATATAATAAAGGCCATAAATGAAAAACCCACATCTATCATCATACTTGATGCAGAAACACTGAAAGCTTTTCTTCTAAAATTAGGAAAAGGCAAGGATACCCTCTCTTGCTAATTCTACTAGTCATAGTACTGAAAGTCCTAGCTAGAACAATTAAACAAGAAAAAGAAACAAAAAGCATAAAAATTGAAAAAAGAATATTATCTTTCTGTAAATGGAATGATCTTTATATAAACAACACTAAAATTTCACTTACAAAAAATTGTTAGAATTAGCAAATAATTTAATGAAATTACAGAATACAAAATCAACATACAAAAAGTATAACCTTATAATTATGTATTCCATAATTATATATAATTTTATAATTCATAATAATTTAATTTAAAAACAAAATTAAGCCATAATTAGTTATATCTGTATACACTAACCATAGACTATTAAATATATATATATATATATATATATATATGTAATTCTATTTACAATAGCAACAAAAAGTATAAAATATAGTGTTGCATCACATAATGACATTGTGGTCAACAATTAGCAGCATATATGATAGTGGTCCAATAACATTATAATAGCAAATTTATGCTGTGTTTTTTCTATGTTTGCTTACATTCAGATAGACAAATCCTTATAATGTAAGGGTCCATTGTGCTACCATTGTGTATAGTATTCAGTAAAGTACAATGCTATGCAGGTTTATAACCTTGGAGCAATGCCATATAGCCTAAGTGTGTAGTCTATACCATCTAAGTTTGTGTTTCATGTTGTTCCAATGATAAAATTGCCCAGTGACTCTTTTTCTTGCATTCTATCCTCATTGCTAAGTAATGCATAGCTGTACATAGGAAAAATCTAACCAAGGAATTGAAATACCTATACAATGAAAACTGCATAACATTGATAAAAAATTTTAAAAGACATGATATAAATTGAAATTCCTCCAATTTCATGAATTAGAAAAATTAATATTGTTCAAATATCCATACTACTCAAAGCAATCCCTATCAAAATCCCAATAACATTTTTGACAGAAATAGGAAAAACAACCCTAAAATTTATATAAAACCAGAGAAGACTCAAATACCCAAAATAATCTTGAGAAAAAACAAAGTTGAAAGCATTATGCTTCCTGATTTCAAAATATAATGCAAAGCTATAGCAATTGAAACAATATAATGGCATAAAACTGGATATCCACATGCAAAATAATAAAATTGGACCCATTTTACATCATATGCAGAAAACTAAAATAGATTAAAAATGTAAATGTAGGACCTGAAACCATAAAACTTCTAGAAAACACAGAAGAAAGGCTTTATGATATTGGCCTTGGAAATTTTTCTTAAATATGATGCCAAAAGCACAAAGAACAAGAACAAAAATAAACTTCATAAATGCAGAAGAAATAATGTCTTTCTGTGACAAACAAATGCTGAGGGAATTTCGTGAGTAGACTGGCCATACAAAACATACTCAAAGGATTCTTTTTTTTTTTTTTTAGAGTTGGAATCTCACTCTGTCGCCCAGACTGGAGTGCAGTGGCCGCTCCCGGCCACCGCAGCCTTGACCTGTTGGGCTCCGGCGATCCTTCTGCCTCAGCCTTCCAAATAGCCGGAATTACAGGCATGCTACCACACCCGGCTGATTTTTGCATTTATTGTAGAGATGAGGTCTCGCTGCCCAGGCGGGTCTCAAACCCATGGGCTCAGGCAATCCACTCACCTCAGCCTCCCAAAGGCGCGGGATTACAGGCTGAGCCACCGAGCCCGGCTCTCAAAGGATTCTTAAACATAAAGATAAAAGGTCGATATTTGTTGTTACAAAAACACATGAAAATTTAAAACTCACAGTTTTTTTTTTTTTTTTATTTTTTTTATTTTTTGAGTTGGAGTCTCACTCTGTGACCCAGACTGGAGTGCAGTGGCCGCTCCCGGCCACCCCAGCCTCGACCTGCTGGGCTCCGGCGATCCTTCCACCTCAGCCTTCCGAGTAGCCGGAATTACAGACATGCGCTACCACACCCGGCTAATTTTTGATTTATTGTAGAGATGAGGTCTCGCTGCCCAGGCGGGTCTCCAACCCGCGGGCTCAGGCAATCCACTCACCTCAGCCTCCCAAAGGTGCGGGATTACAGGCTGAGCCGCGGAGCCTGGCTTCACAGTTTTTACAAAACAATCACACAAAGAAGAAAAGAGAATCAAATGGCAGCATAACAGAATTTCATCAAGCCACAAAGACAAACAAAAATAGAGAAAGAATTTAAAAAACAACTTAAAAATAGTTCAACAATATGGCAGGAACAAACCTCATATATCAATATTAAATTTGAATGTAAATAGTCTAAATGATCCATTTAAAAGATACAGATAGGGGACAGAGCAAGATGGTGACCAAACTGGTCAGAGTATGTGAGTCTCTGCATGGGTGGGTGGACATAAGGATGAATCTACATGCCTGTATGTGTGCAAGTGAGTGAGTAGATACTCAACTGAGGGGAGATGCATGACCAAGTACCTGGGACCCCCTGCAGAAGTGGCTGCATCTTACCACTGCTCCAAATTCTTGGGGCATCTGCCATTCTCAGGGCATTTCCTGAGAGAAGGCAGCAGAGATCAGCAGCCTCTTGGCACTTGACACCCAGCCCAAACTACCAACTGGGGCAGTGAGCCTGGGACTCACAGTGGGAACTGTGGAGAAGATGCAAGGAGGAGATCTGGAGCGGAGACTCACCAGAGGATAAGATATGGGCTGATATCATTTTCTGTGGCCCAGAACTAGGCAGAGACCTTCTCTAGCTCACCTGATTCTGGGAAGTCTACATTCTGAGACTGACAAGTGATCTCCACACCCCTCAGGGATTGACCATCATTTGCCCAGAGAGGATAGTCTAGGTACATGATACTAGACAGACAGATGCCCCAAACATTATACTGGATCAAATACAAATGTGCATAGGGGGAGTGGAAGACCTAGCAGCAGCTGAGCTGCGGTGAGTCATGGTCTGAATTCATCTTCCCCTAGAAGTCTGTGGGGCATCTGACCCATGTGGAGAGCAGCCCAATTAGCCTGCAGGCTGAGAGTAGAAGGGAGGGGTTAGAGACTGGGACCTGCTGCAGCCAAAAGCAGCAGCACTGGGAACACACACGCAAAAAAACCAAAAAACAAAAAACAGAGAAGGGGGGAGGAACCTAAAGTCCCAGAAACGACCACAAGAGGGAGCTCAATTGTTTTATGCAGCTCTCCCCACATATATCTTTCTGTGAATGTCTTCTGATTTGATTTGCCCTTTGTTCCTCTTTCCTTCTTCTTCTTTTTTTTTCCATATGAGTATATTTGAGGGAGAGTGTATATTCAATTTTTTTGCTGTTCGTTTGTCTGTTCATTTGTGTGCCTGTTTCCTTCTCCTTCTTTTTCTTTATCTTTTTCTCATCTCCCTCCTTCCTTTCTCCATCCTTTTCCTTTTTCTTATATCGTTTTGGTTTCAGGGGTCATACATATGCCCCCACTGCATGGACAGATTGTAAGGTGGTGAGAAGTGGGTTCCACACACCATTTAGAAGATACTGCGATCTGCAGATAGTATCTGAGTCATGGTTCCCCCAGAACACCTTAATCAAATCTCAAAACTGCAAAAAGATAACACAGGCCACAAAACTCAGCCCAGCTTCAAAACTGAACAAATTCAGAGCATCTATATAAGGAGCAATAGGGGATTGAGCAAACTGAAATTAAAGTTGTTGCCCCTATCACTGAAAAGGAGAATACAAGAGGGGAGAGGAAAGGGGAACCATCACAAATGAAGAATAATCAATGGAAGAACACAGGAAACTTTGAGACCCTGGGAAAGACAACATCTGAGAATATAGACTGCAGAACTAGAACAAGAAGCCCTCAGAATGACTGGTCTCAAACCATATATCCAGATATCAAGGCACTGAAGGAAAGGATATGCAGAAACAAAGAAAGACAAAAAGAAGGAATGAAAGAGTTGATAACAGATTAGAGTAATAAAGAAAATGGTAAACAAAATAGATAACAAACTGACAAAAGTGGAAAGTAAAATTAACCAAGCAGAAGATCAAAATATAAAACGAATCCAAGATGTTAAAAACTTAGAAAGGAAGCTTTAAAAGACAGAACAAAGCCTCCAAGAGATATACAATTATATTAAGAAGGTAAACTTATGCCTCATTTGCATTCTAGAGGCAGAAGGGAACCAGAGCTCACCTTGGAACAAACAGTCCATGTATTTATTCAAAAAATCTTCCCTCATCTCATCAGAGATGTGAACATCCAAACACAAGAGATTCAGAAAATGCCTGTAAGGCATCAAATGAGAGGACTAACTCATAGACACATAGTAATTCACTTACACAAAGTAGGTAAAAAAGACAAAATTCTAAAGACAACAAAAGAAAAAAGTCAGACTTACTGGAAGAAGACCAATTCAAATAGCAGCAGACTTATCTACAGAAACACTACAGGCTAGAAGAGATTGGAGTCCAATCTTCAAAGTTCTCAAGGATAAACAATTCCAAACAAGAATTTCCTGCCCAGCTAAGCTAAGCTTCATCAGTGATGAAGAAATAAAATACTTCCTAGACAGTCAATCTGAAAGTTTATGCTGCCTCAAGACCAACTCCACCATAGATACTTAAGAAGGTTTAAAATACAGAAGGAAAGATAAAAAAGAATGAAGACACTCTTCCCAAGAATGCACTAAAACAGAGAATCAACACAGCATGCATGGTGACTGAAAAATTGAAAACACACACACATATCAACCCAAAGGTAAAAAGTAAACCAACAAACAAACAGCAACAACAATAAAGAACTTTTGTAAGAGTCTCATGACAAGGATAAACTCTCATATCTCAATAATCAGCCTGAACATGAATGGACTAAATGCACAACTGAAAAGATATAGAATGGAAAACTGCATGAAAAAACATGACCTAACAATTTGCAGCATCCAGAAACAAATCTCAATACAAAGGACTATCATATACTCAAATTTAGAGGATGGAAAACAAACTTTCAGGTGAATGGAACACAAAAGAAGGCAAGACTCATGATCTTAATATCAGACAAAAGAAACTATAAACTATCAAAAATGTAAAAAGATACAGAAGGACACTACATAATGATAAAAGGCTATATCTTGCAACAAGAAGAATCCTCAACATATATATACCCAACCCAGTAACACCAGGTTTTACAAAGCAACTAATAAGTAAACTTAAAAAAGATATTGACTCTAAAACTAACATAGCAGGGCCCGAAATACCCCACCAACAACCCTAGCTAGATCATAGTGGCAAAACTATCAACAAGGAGATCTGGAACCTTAACTTGACTTAATAGATACCTACAGAACACTCCACCCAGCAACCATGGAATATACATTCTACTCATCACCACATGGAATGTATTCCAAAATTGACTACACCCTTGGCCATAAATCAAGCATAAGCAAATTTCATGAGGTCACAATACAGCCATGCGCCTGCTCAGACCACAGTGGAATAAAAATAAATATCAGTACCAACAAAATTTTCCCCAAATCCACATAGATATGAGTACTAAATAGCATGATGCTGAACCACTACTGGGTCAACACGGAAATCAAAACAGAAATTAAAAGATTCCTGAAAAAAGATGAAAATGAAGAAACATCTCATGAAAACCTCTGGGCTGTCATAATAACAGTACTAAGAAGGGAGCTCACATCTCTATGAACACACATCAGGAAAATGGAAAGATCAGAAGTTAACAGCCTAACAAGCCACCTAAGGGTGCTGGAAAAACAAGACCACCAAAACCCTAACTTCAGCACAAAAAAAAAATCCAGATCACTAAAGTAAAAACCCAAATATGGGACATAGAATATATCATAGAAAAAAATCAATGAAACAAAAAGCTGGTTCTTTGAAAGGGTACACAAGATTGATGGACCCCAAGGAAGATTGACCAAAGAGAGAGAGAGAGAGAGAGAAAGCCCCCAAAACACAATCAGAATCACAAAAGATCAAATCACAATTGACTCCAAAGAAACACAAAAAATTATCATAGATTGCTATGCACACCTGTATGGAAACAAACTTGAAAATTTAAATGAAATGGGCAACTTTCTGACATCACACAACCTCCCAAGGTTGAAACAAGAAGAAATTGAGAACCTAAATAGACCAATAACAAGACTGGAAATTGACTCCATTGTAAGAAAACTACCTACAAAAAAGTCCTGGACCAGAGAGCTTTCCAGTGGATTTCAAAAAAACATACAAGGAGGATCTGATACCAATTTTAATGAAAGTATTCTAGGAAATTGAAGAAGCTAAAACTCTCTTCAAATCATTTTTATGAAGCTAAAATCACATTGATACCTCACATGAGTAAAGATCCAGCAAAGACAGAGAACCACATGACAATTTCCCTTATGAATGCAAGAATTCTCAACAAGATTCTAGCAAATTGGATCCAACAACACATCTCAAAAATCATTCAAACTGACCAAGTAGTCCTCTCTGGGGTGCAGGATTGGTTCAATATCCACAAGACCATAAACATAATTAAATACATCATCAGATGTAAAAACAAGAACCATGTGATTATATTATTAGACACAGAAAAAGCTATCATTAAAATCCAGCATCCCTTCTTGATAAAAACCCTTGAACACCTGGGTATACACAAGACATACCTCAAAATATTAAGAGCCATCTATGATACATCCACAGTCAAAATATTGCTAAACAGACAGAAATTGGAAGCATGTACTCTGTAAAACCAGAACAAGACAAGGCTGCCCACTCTCACACCTCCTATTCAACATAGTGTTGGAAGTTCTTGCTAGAACAATCAGACAAGAGAAAGAAGTCAAGGGTATCCAAAGAGGAAAAGAGAAATTAAAGTTATCTTTCTTTGCTATTGACACTATCCTATACCTTGAAAACACAAGAGAAACTGTCAAAACATCCTTGCACTGATAAAGGACTTTGGCAAAACCTCAGGGTACAAAATCACTGTGCAAAAGATAGTAAAAACAACAAACAGGTTGAGAACCAAATAAAAAAGCACAATGCCATTTACAGTAGCCACACACACACACACACACACACACACACACACACACACACACACACACATATCTTGGCATTTCCCTAACCGGAGAAGTGAAAGACCTCTACAACAAAAACTACAAAACACTGCTCAAAAAGATCAAAGAAGACACAAACAAATGGAAAAATATTCAATGGATTGGAATAATCAACATTGTTAAGATGTCCATCCTACTCAAGGCAATACAATACCTATTAAATTACCAATATTCTTCTCAGACCTGAAAATTACAATACAGAAATTCAACATAAAAACATAAAAGACCATAAATAGTCAAAATAACGCTCAGCAAAAGAACCAAAGTGGGAGGTATCACACTTCCAGACTTTAAACTTTGCTATAAAGCTACAATAATCAAAACATCCTGATACTGGTACAAGAAAAAGTATATAGACCAATGGAACAAGAAAGAGATTGCAGAAGCAAACCTTCATTTTTTTTTAACCAACTCATCTTCAACAAAGCCCCCACCAACAACCATTGGGGGAGGAGAATTTATTCAGTAAATGGTTCTGGGAAAACTGACTGACCACATGCACAAAATTGAAACAGGACACCTATCACCATACACAAAAACTAACTCTATATGGATCAAAGATTTAAACTTAAAACCATAAGAATCCTAGAACAAAACAGAGGAAACACTCACGCATTTTGGAGCAGACAACCAATTCTTGATCAAATCCCCAATAGTGAATGCCATAAGAGATAAGACAGAGAAGAGGCACCTCATCAAACTGAGTAGCTTCTTCAAAGCAAAAGAAACCATCAAGAGAGTGGGGAGACTGTCTACAGAATGGGAAAAAAGTATTTGCCAACTGTGAATCTGACAAAGGTCTAATACCCAGGATCTACAAGAAACTCAAACATGCTGAAAGAAAAAAGCAAACAGCCCTAATAAAAAGTGGGCAAAGAATATGAATAGACATTTCTCAAAAGACGTACAAGCAGCCAACAGATACATGTAAAAATGCTCAGCCTTTCTAATCATTTCTAATCAGAAATCCAAATTAAAATCACACTGAGATATCACCTAACTCCAGTCAGGTTGGCCGTTATCAATACTCAAAAAACAATAGGTGCTGGAGAGGATGCACAGAGAAGGAAATGCTTGTACACTGTTGGTGGGAGCATAAACTAATACAACCTCTGTGGAAAACAGTGTGGTGATTCCTAAAAGTTGCAAAAATTGACCTTCCATACAACCCAGCAATCTCCCTTCTGGGAATATAGCTAGAAGAACTCAAATCATTCTATAAAAAAGATATCTGCACATACATATTTATTGCAGCATTATTCACAATAGCAAAAACATGGTACCAACCGTGCTGCCCATCAAAAGATGACTGGATAAAAAATGTGGTACATATACATGATGGAATATTATGCAGATATAAAGAAAGACAAAATTATGGACTTCACAGAAAGTTGGATGTATTTAGGGTCTATCATATTTAGTGATCTATCACAGAAACAAAAAACTGAATACCACATATTCTCACTTATAAGTGGTCCCTGAATATTTATCATAACACTATAAGAAAGGGTTTGGCAATAGCAGGATTATGGGGGGGGGGGTCACATAACATCAATAAGGGTGCCTGATCTAAAATCAGGTGAAGTAAGGACCAAATGCCAGAAGCCCAAATTTTACCTGAACCATAGCCACTTATCTACCTAATCCTGAATTGTACCAAATGCTTTTTTAAAAAATAAAAAAGGGGTCAGGTGCAGTGGCTCATGCCTAAAATTCCAGCACTTTGGGAGGTTGAGGTGAGAGGATTGCCCGAGTCCACAGGTTCAAGACCAGTCTGGGCAACTTGGCGAGACTTTATCTCTATAATAAATCAAAAAATTAGCTGGGTGTGGTGGCACATGCCTGTAGTCCCACCTACATGGAAGGCTGAGGTGTGAGCATCACTTAAGCCTAACAGGTCGTAGCTGCAGTGGCCATGAGCATGCCACTGCACTCCAGTCTGGGTAACAGAGTAAGACTCCGAGTCAAAAAATAAAAATAAAATAAAATAAAACGTTATCAATGTAAACAATAAAATAAGATTATCATTGAACCCATATATTTTTCTTAATATAAAAGAATATGCTACCAGAATAAATAAATGCTTAAAAGATACATATAGAAAAAATGGATTTTAAAAAATAATTCAACTATATGTGGCCTACAAGAAACTCATCTTACTTGGAAATTTACATGTAGATTGAAAGTAAAGGGATTGAAAAAGATATTCCATGCAAACAGAAACCAAAAGTGAGCAGAAGTAGCTATACTTACATTAGATAAATCAGACTTTAAATCAAAAACAGTTTTAAAAGACAAATAAGGTCATTCTATAATGATAAAGGAATAAACTCTAAAAGAAAAGAGATGGAACATATAAACATTCATTTTTGGCAGAACAAATGAAGAAGGGATAGTGCCTATAAAAGTGGGTTACAGAAAAATAAATATGCCTTTATGTTTGAGTCAGAGTCTTATTCTGCTGCCCAGACTGGAGTGCAATGGCACACTGCTCCCAGCCACTGCAGCCTTGACCTGCTGGGCTCAGATGATCCTTCCATCTCAGCTTTCTAAGTAGCTGGAACTACATGTGTGCACCACCACATTCAGCTAATTTTTGATTTATTATAGAGACAAAGTTTTGCCATGTTGCCCAGGTTGGTCTCAAACCTGTGGGCTCAGGCAATCCTCTCGCCGCTGCCTCCCAAACTGCTGGGATTACAGGTGTGAGTCACCACACCCAGCTAGAAAAATAAATATTCTTAAAGACCAAGTACAACCTAACATTATAGTTTAGAAAGACATCAAATCTCAGTCGATGACCATTAGCAAACTTTTTTCTGAGGGCCTAGACCAGGTGCTCAGGTGAAAAGTTGGGGACAGAAAACAAAGCCAGGGAAAGTCACATTATCTAGTAGCTCACAGGCACAAAAATCTGGTCCACTTCCTGAATTATTTTCTCATACAAAGCCAAATCGTTGATTTTTGGGGAATGGGGAAGGGAACCCTCACTTTCAAGGCCTGTGTAAAGACCCATTTACTCTAAGAAAGAAGTAGAAGAAAGCCCCTCTGCTTCTGAGGGTATTGTAGAAAGTATTGCAGCCCTGGATTTGGCACTAATGCAAATTTAAGGCCTACCATGGAAAGGTAAGAAAACTCTCTTTTGCCTAAAACTCCAATAGGTACAAGACAGTGCAGCTGCCATGGAAAGATGAGAGAGAGGAAGGTAGAGAAATCCTAAATCCAATACTCAGGCCAACTGAATTTTTACTAAGGCCTACATTAGACCTGAAAGCAATAAATATCCCTGCCTTCATTATAAGAGTAGCACCAAATGAGCTAAAGGAGTTTACCATTGGGGGAAGCAAAAGTATGAAGAAAGACCTCCCTACTGGGATGCAGGCATGCAGGGGCTGCTGAAAGTGGATGACAGAGTAAGGATACTGAAATAATCCTCCTGTATTGTCAACCAACACAAAGAAGAAAGTAATCTACTTCTAAAGGAATTTGAAGCTCATACAGCATAAAAGTCAACAATAGAAAAAACAAAATTTAAGCTTAGGTAAATAACTAGTTGATTTTAACCCTTTTAATGAACAGACTGGAAAAAAAGCATTTCTATTTCCAGGAATAAGTGTACTACAGTTCATATTTTCTATACTCAATATGCAATATTTCATAAAAAACTATGAGGCATACAAAAAATAAATAAATAAGACCATTGCCAAGAGACAAACTAGTCAGTAGAATCAGACCTCAAAATAATGTATCATAAGACTAATAAATGAGATTTAAAAGATCATAAAATGCAGAGTTAAAATATTTTTAAAAACTATATTTCTATAAATTATCAATAAATATTTGGAAATTGAAATAACGTATATAACATAAGAAGCCATGAAATTACAAAAGATAAATCTAATTATATATATGCAAAATTTGTATGCTAAAATTTATAAAACATTACTGAGAGAAATGTAAGAGAACTTGAATAAGTGGAGAGATGAGACATACTGCATCCAAACTGTCAATACTGTTAATTCGTTAATTCTTTCATAAATTGATCTATAGATTTAGTGTAACCCCAGCCAGAATCCCAGAAGGTAGAATTTTCCATAAAAATTGACAAATTGATTCTAAAATGTATGTGTGAAAGCATAGGAACAAGAATAGTCTAGTTTTGAAAAACAAGAACAATTTTGGAAAATTTTCAAATTTACTATAAAACTACAATAATCAAGAAAGTGCAGTTTTGGAATAAGAAAATCATATATATATATATCATTTTTGACTAATGTATCACAATAAAACATTAGAAAAGGGCAGTTATTTCAATTAATGGTTCTGTACTAATTGGGCATCCACATGCAGAAAATAAAACTTGAACCATGCTTCATGCCAAATACAAAACTTAACTGGAAATAGATCATTGGTCTACATATAATATGTAAAACTATAATCATTCTGGAAAGAAACAGAAAATCTTTGAGATCTGGGGTTAGACAAATATGTCTTAGGACAAAAAGAACAAATCAATAAAAAAATTAAAATAGGATGGCATCAAAATAATAAAAATAAGTTCACTGAAAGATATTGTTTATAAAATAATACAAGTCAGATAGTGAGTAATAGTGACTACAAAACACATATCTGAAAAAAGAAACCTGTACTCAAAGTCTAAAAATATTTAAAAAAACAAAATAATAAAATAACCAAAATATTTTATATGGGCAAGAGATTTAGACACTTCACCAATGATATAATATACTATAGACTATCTACCTAGAATTTTATACCCAATGAAAATATCTTTCAACAATGAAAGTAAAATACAGAATTTCAGATACACTCAAATCTAATGATTTCCCCACTGGACAACCTGCACATTAATAAATAATACAGAGGAAAATGACATCAGTTTAAATGAATACAATTTAAAAAGGTAACTATATGAGTCAACATACATTTTTTTCTTATTTAATTTTTGAAAGATAGCAACATGTTGAAAACTATAATGATAATGTATTAATGAGTTTAGAATATATGTAAAATTAAAATGCATAATCACAAAAGTATAAAGGCTGAGAGAGGAGAAATGGAAGTATAAGGTTTTTATACTATAGGTGAATGGCCATAACTTAAGGTTACATTGTTCCAAGTTATGATTTATACTACAAGCCCTAAAGCAACCACCAAAATAACAAAGAGCTCTGGGTAGCAAACTAAAAATAAGACAAAGTCAAAATAAATAATCACTTCCCCCCAAATCTTGCCAAATATAATTGGTGTAAACACCTGGATTAAAAAGCAAAAAAAGGGAGGTAAGTAGGATTTAAATATATGCTGTCTATAAAAAAATAAAACTCTAAAATAAAAGATAATAGATTAAAAGTAAAAGAATGGAGAATAATATACCATTCTGACCCTAAAAGAAGAAATCTATAATGGCTATATTCATATTATACAAACTGGAGTTTAGAGTGAGTTATATTACCAGTGATAAAAAGTAATGTCATTTCATAATGATGAAGGGGTCTATTCACCATGAGGACATAACCATTCTAATGTCTATGCACCCAGTAATATTTCAGATCTTCCAAACATATGAAAACAATAACTGGTAGAATTGCCAAAAGAACATACTTCAATACTTTGTTCAAAATGTTTGATAAAACAAATAAACAGAAAAATCAGAAAGAAACAGAAATCTTGAACAACACCATAAACCAAATTGAGTTAACCAACACAACTATAGAACACCAACCAACAACAGCAGAATACACAGTGTGCGTATGCACTACTTACCAAGATAGATTGCATTCTGTATTGTAAATCAAGTCTCAATACATTTAAAAGAATCAAATCATATAAAATATCTTCTTTCACCACAATAGAATTGTATTAGAAAGTAATAGCAAAAATTTCTGAAAATCCCTCCAAATTGAGAAACTAAATTATACATTTCAAAACAGCCAATCAGTCAAATAAGATATCAAAAGATAATTTATTAATTACCGTAAATTACTTAAAAATGAAAATAAATTATCAAGACTTGTGGGATGCTGCAAAAGCAATATTTATGTGAAAATTTATAGCAATGAATGTCTATATTATAAAAGAATAATAATCTCAAAGCAATAAAACAAAAATAAATTTCCACTCTAAGTAGCTAGAGAAACGAGAGGAATTTGAAACCAAAGATAAATTAAAAAATAATATTGCAGCAAAAATCAATAAAATAAAAAACAGAAAAATGGTGGCTAAATTCAATGATATCATGTTCTGATTTTTTGACACCAATAAAACTGATAAACTTTTACTTAGACTAGTTAAGTGAAAAACAGAGACAACATAACCAGTATCAGGAATGAAAGAGGTGACATATAGATTTGACAAATATTAGCAGAATAATAAAGAAATATTATGGACAATGTCATGACTGCAAATGTGGCAACTTAGTTGAAATAGACAAATTCCTTGAAAGATGCAAACTACCAATGTCACTAAAGAAGAAATAAATAACTTAAATAGTTCTGTATCTATTATGTAATTAAATTCATAGGTAAAAACTTTTCCACAAAGAAAAACTCCAGGTCAGATGACTTTGTTGGTGACTATTCTAAAACATTTAAGGAATAAAGAATCTAATTACACACAATCGCTTTCAGAAAATTGAGGAGGAAGTAACACCTCATAATCCAGTCCATCAGGCAAGCATTACCCCAATACCAAAAACAATAAAAAAATTACAATAAAATAAAATAATATTTAAATAAACACAGATACCAAAAAAAATTAACACAATTTTGCCAAACCAAATATACCAATATATAAAAGTGGTAATGCTTAATGACCAAATGGATTTCACCCCAGGAATGCACAGGTAAACTTCAGAGAAAGCTATCAATGTACTTCATTAGGGCAAGAAATTTTTTTAAAAAGTAGAATCATCTGAATAGATGCAGAAAATTTAATGGACAAAATTCAGCATTAATTTTTAAGGAATGGCTCTCAAGAAAGTAAAAGAAAACTTTCTCAACCTATTAAAGGATGCTAACTAGCTGTAGGAAAAAATCTACAGCTAGCATCAATCTTAATGGTCAAAGACTGAGCACTTTCTCCCTATAACACCCTCACTTACCCTACTCAATATTGTACTGAAAATTCTACCCTCTTCAATCAAGGAAGAAAAAATAAGTAAAAAGCATTTAGATTATAAAGAATAAAGTGCAGCTGTCTTTATTTGCAGATTATGATTATCTATGTACGAATTTTGACACATTTTTCACACTAAAAAGATTACCATTAGTGAGTTTAACAAAGGTTGCAGCATACTAAAGCAATATGCAAATTCAATAACTCACTGTAATTCTGTAAAATAGTAACAAGCAATCACAAATTAAAATAGAAATATTCGAATTTAAAATAACATCAAACAAAATATTTGGGATAATTCTGACACAAAAATCGTTAAACACGTGTTTGTGAAAACTGCAAAATATTTCAATAAAGATTTTTTAAACATCTAAACAAATAGGGACGTATACCTTGTTCTTAGGCCAAAATACTCATTATTATGATGCCAATTATCTGTATTGATCTATAGATACAATTACTATACTGGAGAGAAAACTAATGACTAACAACTATATATCTGAAGGGAGTCAGAATATGCCACCCCAAACATGCCACTTCACTTATAAGCTGAAGACAATTACGAAAAAAAAAAAAAACGCAGGAAGAGCTCTCTGTTCTGCCCTTATCTGCTTGAAATCAGGGCATAAATTCCCCTATGAAAGTGTCCCTTATCCTTCATACCAGAAAGAGAGCAATCTTTATTGCCAAAGCTGGAAACATTACTGAGATGAGAATGCATAAACAACATTACTAAATAATTCTTCTCTGCCATTAGATTTCCCCACATCATTTACCTTCCCACAATTTACCATCCCTAGAAGCCCAAATTCCTTTTTCTTTACTATCATTTCTCCACAATCTATTACCCTTAAACAAAATGGTATATAAACCCCAAGTCAAACAGTTTTTTGAATTTTTTTCCTTCTCTTCTGTGAAGTTCCATGTATGTGAAACTAGCCATATCAAATAACATTTGTATGCTTTTCTCATGTATCTGTCTTTTGTCAGCCACATGGCACCTAAGAGGGTAGAGGAAAATGTGCCACCTCCTACAGATATCAGTATGAATGATTCTTAAGAAATAATGCACAGAGAGTGCATTTAACAAAATGGCATACTAGGAAGTCCCAAGCTCTGGTTTCTCCATTAGAAACCAACCATTAACTGGCTAAAATAACTTTATAAAATCTCAAGAAAACAGTCAAGTTTCTACAGTAATCAACTGAATGCACAATAGTCAATCAAGAAAAAAGTCATAATCAAACAGAATATTTTACTGGCATTTTTACTCACTCTTTTCCCCCACCCAATCGGGTGGCATGCAGTGGTCTTGCCTTGGAGGAGGCAGCATCCTAGTTTTCCATTCCCTCCCTTAAACCAGAGGAAGCAGAGTGGATCTTACTTGAAATGTTTTAACTGGCCTGTGACTGCCTGAAGTATTGACCTCTGTCTGAACTATACTAGTTCTTGGGTGAGAAAAGGGGCACTATTACTGCTCTTGAAAGCTGCAAAGGATCTGTAGACCCACACAAGACATTATTTGTGGAGACAGTTAAATTAAACTAAATATGTCCTAAATCAGCCCTTGCATGTAGTGAACTGCAAATCTTAATGTGTAAACAAACTGCAATCCAGCTAAAGGTTTAGCTGAGTCTCAGTCAATCGCAACAGCTGAGCCTCAACCAATCACAGGCTGCCAGCTGAGCAGATTGTGTTCATATAAAACAAATATTTCTAAATCCATCCAAGTTGCTGCAAAGTTCATAATTTTGTCCTTCTTTATGACTGTGCAATATTCCATCGTGTATATGTACAACATTTAAAAAATCTAGTCTACATTTGATGGGCAGCATGTGTTTTTTGCTATTGTGAATAGTGCTGCAATAAACGTGTGCTCAGGTATCTTTTTTGTAGAATGATTTAGAATCTATAATACTCAGTAATCTGTCACAGAAACAAAGAACTGAGTACCACATGTCTTACTCACAAACAGACCCTGAACAATTATCACAATTGTTTAAAAAAGGGATCGGCAGTAGTGGGAAACTCTGGGGGGAACTGTGGGAGGGGGGAATTCATCAATAAGCACACCTGATCTCAAACCAGTTGAAGTGGGGAAAAACGTGAGCCCCAAACTTTATCTGTACAATGACCATTTGTATAACTAACCCTGAATTGTACCCTACATCTTTAAAGTAAAAAGAGAAAATAAATAGATAAAAAATACTTTATTGCACCATGCCTAAATAAGGTATATGTCAAGTTGTAACCAAACTGTTTCTGAATGTTCCTTTTATAAATACTGCCTGCCCACATTGCTGGATGGAGCTCTCTGCACCTCTACTGGCTTAGAGTACTGCCTAATTCATAAGTTGTTCTTTGCTCAAATAAACTCTGCTACATTTAATTTGTCTAAAGTTTTTGTTTGAAAAGATTTAAAATAGAACAGCAGTTTCCAGCTTTTTTACCATCAGGGACCTGTTTTATGGAAGACAATTTTCCACAGACTGGGCAGAGAAGGGGAGGGGAGGTTTTGGGATGATTTAAGCTCATGGCATTTATTGTGTACTTTGTTTCTATTATCATCACATTGTAATACATAATTAAATAATTATGCGAATCACCATAAAAAAAGAGAAATGGACAGAAGTGATAAATAAAATAATGGGTGGGCCATGCATGGACTAAACTAAGTGTCAGATTCTGACTTAAAGCCTGCCACCAGATGCAGTTGTACAATTAAAGTACATCAACTCACTTGCCACTCACTGATAGGGTTTTGAGATGAGTCTGCAAGCAATTAATTTATTATAGTCTCTGTGTAGTCAAACTTCACTGCTAATGTTAACCTGTATTTACAGCCACGCCCCAGCACTAGCATCACCACCTCAGCTCCACCTCAGATCAACAGGCATTAGAATCTCATAAGGAGCAAGCAAACTAGGTCCTTCTTACATGCAGTTCACAGTATGGTTTGCACTCCTATGAGAATCTAATGCCATCGCTGATCTGACAGGAGTGAAGCTCAGACAGTAATTCAAGCAATGGGGAGTGGCTATAAACACAGATGAAGCTTCACTCATCTGCCACTCAATTCAAGCTGAGCAGCCAAGATTCTAACAGGCCACAGGTGGGTACCCATAATACTAATTTTAAAATTCAGGAAATGATTAATTTCAGAAAAAGAGACTACAAAATGAATGGGGAATACTAGAAGGTTGTTTCTAACAGTCTATTGAGGTATTGTTTCTAAACGTATGTAGGCAAATGTTTGCTTTTTATTATTTTTAAACTGTGCATGTACATTTGATTCACTCTTTTGTACATATGATATGATATGTGGGAACCCTTGCAATATAACATATAAGAAAATAGAGTGAGACTCTTTGGGAAGTTAAGACATTAAGAAGAAGCTCTGCATACCCATTAAAATGACCATTTAAAAAAAAGTAACAAGTGCTGGCAAAAATAGAGAAATAAGAACCCTCATTTATTGCTGGTGACAATCTAAAATTGTGATACGAGTGTGAAAAACATTATGGTGTTGCCTCAAAGGAATGGACATAGAATAACTATATGTGTCAGCAAGTCCAAATTTAGGTATACACCCAAAAGAACTGAAAACAAGACATCAAAGAGATATTTATACACCAATTTCCTAGCAACATTTGTTCACAATAACCCAAGGTGGAAACAACACAAATGTCCATGGATGATCAAATAAAAAAAACCCAGTATATGATGTATGTATACAATGGAATATTATTCAATCTTAAGAAAGAATGAAATTCTGATACATGCTATATCATGAATGGACCTTGAAAATATTATCCTAAATGCAATAAACCAGACACAAAAATAAAAATATCATGAGTCCATCTATATGAGGTATCAAGAATAATTAAATTCATAAAGACAGAAAGTTAAATAGTCAGTACCAGGGCCTGGCGGTAAGGGAAAATAGGGAGTTATTGTTTAATGGTTATGAAGATTCAGTTCGGGATGATGAAAATGTTCTGGAAATGCATAGTGATGAAGATTGCACAACAGTGAAAATGTACTTAGTGCTACTGAATTTTACACTCAAAATGGTTAAAATTGTAAAGTTTATTTTATGTGTATTTTACCACAATATTAAAATTTAAAAAAATTCATCAGATACCAATGTGCCATATATTAAAACAAAAGAAAAAAAATTCAGAGAAACAAGTCACAAAAGAATGCATACATTCATATATTATGATTCTACTTATTTAAAATTTAAGAACAGTCAACAATAAATAATAAATTATTTAGAGATATGGTGTGCATCATTGATCAAATTATTTTTAAAAGTCAAGGTAAGATTAATTTTAAAATTCAAGGAATGATTAACTCCAGAAAAAGAGAGTACAGAATAAATGGGGAATACTAAAATATTGTTTCTAAGGGTCTATTAGGGTATTGTTTCTAAACTTATGTAGTATGTAAGCAAATGTTTGCTTTTTATTATTTTTAAACTGTGCATGTATATTTGATTCACTCTTTTGTACATATGATATATTTCACAAAAAAGAGATGGGGAGAAAGTAGGGAGTAATCATTCATTCTATTAGTTACTCAGTAGTTAGACAAGGGCCATGTATTTGACTTCTAATACCACCCAGCATTTCCTAACCCAGGGAGAAAATGCTTATTGAAGGACTATCTCTAAAATAAAACATCAATAGGTGATGCTTTCTTCAATTCCCTTTTGCTAGCACTTCATTCTGTAATTAACTCAGGAAACACTATGCTTCAAAACCTAGTGAACACATAACTCACTTTATATACATTTCAAAATTGGGAGTAGTAAGCTCATTTATTATACTTAAGTCAGAATCTCTACATTATGTCACTTACCACTGACATTAGTTTCGATTTTGCCTTTTTCTCTGAAACACTGAGAAGTGTTTTTTTTTTTTTTTTCATTTAATGAAAAATGGTTAGGAAATGCAGTTAAGGGAAAAATCAGTAGAAGCAAAAATTTTGGATTTTTGTGATTTACAGTGCTTTGGACATTACCTGTGATGCAATTTATCACCTAGAAAATAAATTTGACAGAATTTCTCTACCTCCTATAAAGATTGAATGGTTTAATAAATAATTGTAAAGAGTTTACATGTATAACACGTCTCTATTAATATATTAATGCTGATGTTGTATATAATACAAACTCTTAGTTCTTGTGTCATTTTCTATTATCACCTTAGTCTTATTACCAACTTGGAAATGAATTGACATTTCACTCTTTTAAAACTTACCTCTGATTCTTTGAACCTTACCTCAGCATCATTTAACAAAGAATAAGGAAAAAATGTTATTAAATCACAGCTATATCATCTAGCCGAGTTTCAGTGAATGCTTCTGAATCTGCAGAGCAAGAGGGAGTGACAGTAGTATGGTAAAATGTTTGCATGTAAATAAGATCTCCACCTTTTCATTATGTATGAGAGCTTTCTTCCAGAATACAGCAACCTGAGTCCATGTACTGAATAAATGAGGCAGCTGAGAAATAAAGCATGTTGGTCCTCAGTAATACAAATGAGTTAACAATAATATACCAAAATTTTAAAAGTGCTAGAATTGTAATAAGATTTCAGAAATATATGACACTAGAGCCTAATGCCATCTTTCAATATAACAGAGCAATATTAATACTTTACATTTGTATAATACTCGTTCATTTACAAAATGCTTCCATATGCTTATCTCATTTTGTCCTCACAACAAACTTGTAAGTAAATGTATTTCATAGCTGGTGAGAAACCTCACAGAAGTTATGTGACTTTTCTGATATTACACAGCTAATTAATCAGAGCACGATACTTAAGTGCAGGTCTTTTCCATTCTAATGGTTACATGATTCCAAACCCTGAAGGACATAAGCCTAGGCACTTCCTAAAAGAGAGAAATTGTAATCTTATTTAGAGCAAGTGTTATAATTAGGACAACATTCAATTAGCCACGTGATTAATACCACCACTGGGTGTAATTTAACAATACTTGCTTATAAAGTCATTAAATGACTGAGTTTTTCATAAAAGGGCTATGTATTTGTAGCCAAATTTTAATTTTTCTAAAAAAAGATAAGTAACTTCAGTCATTTAATGATCTACAAAGAGGAAATAAAACATTAAAAACGACAAAGCAATCTTTCTTCTTATAAGATCAGTTTTCTTATAACCAAAGGACTTTCAGTGATTTTAGTAAATGTGTATGTGTGTGGTATGAGAGAGGGAAAGAAAAAAAAGACTGTGTATAGTATTAATATGCCATTTTATCATACACATTATCTATCATCATCTACCTACCCATTCCCAACAAAAGCAATGAATATAAGCACACCTTTAACCAAATTAACAGTTTTCAAATTATATATTCCTGCTACAAGTATTGATATTCTTTATCTACATTATAGTCTATATGCTGAGAAAAGCATACTTTAAAATGGTATGTACTTACGACTCAATCAGAAATTTCTAAATATTTCACATCTTTTACTTTTAGTCTTAAAATATATGAATACTTTCCAGGAAAAATTTGATTTAATAATTCAACAGTAATACCAGACTTAGAGCTTCTTTTTTATTTAAATAACTTTGAATATGGCTGGGAGAAGAAACTGATCATTCTATTTGATTCGCATTATGAGACTTAAATTGCTTTTAAATATTTTTATTTCTTTTGCTTCTGTGTTTTTTTTTATTATTTCCCCTTGGGAAGTGGTGTTTACCATGTAAAAAGACTGAAGGAAACTCAAGGGAAACATTCTCATAAAAATCATAGAAAAATGATTATGATTAGACTTTATTGCTCAAAGGTAATAAGATAGGTAAAGTATGTGCACAAAAATGTATGTATGTTCATAGAATATGCCTATAGTTTAGAAGCAAACATAGGAGAGTTGGGAGAATAAAACAAGTTGCTATCGTCTTTTTGTGGAAGACAATAGTTTTAAGAGTACTCTTATCTGTCTATCCCAAATGTTATCAATTTTATTTGTGCCATAGAGTAGGACTAAATGTCTTGCTTACACACCCCTATCTCATAATGTGTGAATGAATAGTGCATGTACATACTATCTGGATTTTGGTTTTTGCTCTTGAATTAACAGCTAGTTTTCCACTCTACATTTTGTCCTTTACCAACTTTGCTTAAGACCTTCATAGAACCATCACTTTATCCCTTCTCCCTAATGTCACTGTGCTCATCATTATTATAGACACCTTTCACTTCCTGACATCCACCTGATTTTTGTCTGCTCATTCAGACCATAGGCCTCAGAAGACACCGAATGACTCAGAATCACTAATGAAACCTTTGAAACAATCTCCACAGTTTAGATAGCAAGTTGTTCTTAAGGGTACTAAGACAGAACAGGAGTTAAAGCCTGAGTCACAAGACAACCTCACCTTTCTTAATGAACACATTACATTTAATCTATTGACCTGAAGGAAAGTCATCCATTGATATGACAAAATAGATTGGTTTATATAAAATAATTATTTTTAAAAACCAAATTGTTTAAAAATAAATGACTTGACCTTTATGGTGTATGATGAAGAACCATAATCTCATTTTATTTCTCCTTATATTTGTTGTTTCTTACTGTGTAAATGTACATGCATGAAAACTGTGTTTTTCATAGACTCTCATTCAAACTAACCATTGGAAAAAAATGACAGAAAGGACTTTCCTGTCAGTAATTACTTTGAAAGCTGATTGAATTCATATTATAGACAATATGAAATCATTTTCACATTAGAAATACATGGTTTTCAAATTCAATCAAATTCACAGCTTTCAGATGCACTTTTTCATTTTTAAAATTCATTCACTCAAGTAGCTTCTACATAAACACATCAATGTAATAAGTATGACTAAGTTTGACAGTTGATTTATTTATTAAAATGCTATTAAAATTCACTGATGAATCCAGTCAAACCAGTGAAATTAGATATGTTCTTTAACTCAGCTTTATAAAAGCAGCACAGTATTCTGATGTTTACTTCAGTATTCCCACTAGATGGCAAACTTTAGACATAAATATAGAAGTCATTTTAAAAACAATATAAAATCATTTTTGTTATAATGTGACAAAAATGGCTAACAAGATGTTAACATTAATTTTTATTATAATCATTACTTTATCATACTTAAGATAAAGGGATTAACAAGATATTTGCAGGAGTAGTTCTAAAATGCTAAATTTGGGAAAGCAAAAGAGGATAATCTCCAAAGTAAAGTATAAACCAAAAGGTATGGCAGTATCAAGAAAGCTTTCAAATCCTTGATAAATCTAGCAATTTTGGACTCCTCTTCAGGGAAAAGATTTGTTTTACACAGGAAACAGAAAGAAAGCAAAAAACCCAAATTGTTTAGTTTTTCTTTTGAATCTAATTTTTATGATGCTTGTTATAATTTTCATATTAGTGATATTTGATTGAAGAAACACAAGAAATTGATAATATATTAAAAAGAAAGGAAATATGCTAAAGGTAAGCTTCAAGTTAAGTTTATGTCTTAATATAACAGACCCTACTTTTCTGGGGAATTTTAAGGTGCTACATAAATGAGATTTTTTTGTTTGTTAGGGGAACAATCTTTTGTGAGATACTATTATATACAAAGATCATAAACAGGTAAATTTGTGGAAAAAATCATTGACCACTAATGGCCAGGCATCTGAAAATCTCCCTGATTTTTGTATTAGATTCTGCTATACTTATTTGAAAGACTTTCATGTAGAGATTTTCTAGCACAGTTCAAAGGCTAAATCAAGAAAGAGAACTTTTATGTGTTTAAAAATTATGTACTGATTTTCAACATGATTGCCCGTGGAGAAATGAAAAGCTCTCCCTCCAAAACTTAGTATTACCATTTGAATGTTTATATTATGTGCTGAAATGAATTTTCATTTATTTTTATTGTGCACATGCAAACAAGATACATGGAAAAGGGAACCTGGTTTAATTGTCACTCAGAAATATTCACTCACAAAGTTGTTGGTTAGTTCTTTATAATATTTTCACTGGAAAGTAGTTTAACCTCTGACTTTGTAGCTTTAACACAATTGTGCTACCTAATCAGCCACTACATCTACAGTTTTCATTCAGCAGATACTGAAATCATTAGTAAGAGAATTTGAAATGGAGCTACAGAAACTCACAACTTCAGTTAGGTAAAAAAGTATTTAATGGAGATAATCCACAGGAAGATTGACAATTTATGGCTTTTTACAACATGTAGTATAATTTCTAGGATGCAGCACACTGATGTGAATGCTCAAGAGTTATATACGGTCATAAATCATTGGTGTTTCTGGGTTCCTTTTAGAATCTCATGAATTGCATCATCCCAAAATAGATCCTCAAGGAAAGCGTGCTCCTATAATCACACACACACACACACACACACACACACACACACACACACACACACAGAGAGAGAGAGAGAGAGAGAGAGAGAGAGAGAGAGAGAGAGAGAAAGAGAGAGAGAAGGAGAGAAGATAGAATTATAGAAGTCTGTGTTATAAGTATTTTATATTACAGGTTTGATTTAAAATGTTAAAATTCTACAATGCTTTATAAATGTGATGTGTACCATAACAGAAAAAAGCATTTGGCTAATAAATTAAGAGAACTTTCATATCTGATTTACTTTATAATTACTAGGAGAATACATAGAAAGGATTTTATTTGTTATATTAGTCAATTAAGCACATGACACACTAAAAGTCTGTTAAATTATGAAAATGTAGCTACGTTCACCTAGTAATGTTGACTAAAAACAAGAATTTCCAGTGCTACAATTGCAAAACATACAAAACCTAAATTTCAAAACTTTCATTTGACTAATGTGAAAGCAAAATTTAGGACTAAAGATTAACAGTCCTTATGTCTTTATATTTGCCATTCTTCACACTCTTTTTATGGGCTTCAACTACCTACTCCCTCTGCCACACTGCCATTTATGCAAACATTGAACTGTTTCCCAGGCCCAAATGCTGATTCATCATTACAAAATAAATATCTTTCCTCACTACTTATTTATTCTTTCTGGCCTTCGGTCATTAACATAAAATTGTTTTAAACTAACCTGGTCAAAAATAGCTTAAATGGAATTAATTACTTCAGTATATTATTTGTGCAATTGTTAGAGATAATTTGCTTCATTGCACATTTACTGTTCAGAGAAGAAAAAACCATAGCAGACTGGAGAACATTCTCAGGTAGTGGTTTGACTTCTTCAGGGATAGAGGGTAAAGACAAAGTGGTAAGACTTTCTGAGTACCTGATCGTGGTTTCCCTTTCTGTTTATTCTCTTCTAGGTCACTTTGTTTCTTATTTCTAGTTGATCGTAAGCTTTTGTTATTGGATGGGAGGGATGATTTGTCTTTTTATTTTTTTGGCTTTTTAAAATTTTGTTGTCCTTTTATCTTAAATCTACTTTCTTGTCTTTACTTTTTGCTGTAATTTTAACAAATGAAGAAGAGTGTAACTATCACTGAATCACCAGGCAAATTAGAAAAACGAAGGGGCAGATATTTATATAGTGAATTTTCCACACATTCTCTTCCTTAGTCATTTTTTTTTTTTTTTTAGTTGGAGTCTCACTCTGTCACCCAGACTGGAGTGCAGTGGCACGCTCCCGGCCACCATAGCTTCAACCTGCTGGGCTCCGGTAATCCTTCCGTCTCAGCTTTCCAAGTAGCTGGAACTACAGGCGCGCGCTACCACACTTGGCTAATTTTTTTGATTTGTTGTAGAGATGAGGTCTCGCCAAGTTGCCCAGGCAGGTCTTGAACTCGCGGGCTCAGGCAATCCACTCACCTCGGCCTCCCAAAGTGTGGGATTACAGGCTGAGTCTCCGAGCCCGGCCCTTAGTCACTTTTTATTCCAATACATGGAAAATATTTTTAAACATTTATTCCGCTTTTAGAAAAATTGATATTTTGACATTTGTTGAGAATACCAAAAATACCTCAAAGTATACTATAAACACCCATATCTCACAACAGATCAGAATATGCTTATGTCTGTGTATGTGATTCACCTCTACACCTCATATGCCCCAAAATAACAGGTGACTAACACTCTCAGAATGAGTAAACTATGTAGATTGCCACACGGTCCAAATGGCAGGCAGAATCCCTTTTTAACTGATAAGAAAAACTGTGGTACTAGGTACAAATATATTTTGGCCACTTGGAATATCCTCCCTAGGACATACACACATTTTTATTTTTATTTTTATTTTTATTTTATTTTATTTTTTTGAGTTGGAGTCTCACTCTGTCGCCCAGACTGGAGTGCAGTGGCCGCTCCCGGCCACCGC
>NW_007090412.1:219648-227148 GCF_000164805.1 Carlito syrichta
CTTCCAAGTAACCGGAATTACAGGCATGCGCTACTACGCCCAGCTGATTTTTTTGATTTATTGTAGAGATGAGGTCTTGCTACCCAGGCGGGTCTCGAACCCGCGGGCTCAGGCAATCCACTCACCTCAGCCTCCCAAAGGCGCGGGATTACAGGCTGAGCCACCGAACCCGGCTCACATTTTTATTTAATGTAGATAAAATACAAGGAAAATTAGAGAGATGTTTTAGCCATATAAAATACAGATTCAATGTCATACATACATATGGGTGCTAATAATTGTTATTGATAAAACATGTGAAAAGAAAAGAACAGTGAACTGGAAGTATATGGAGAAATTAATCTTATATTTTGATATGACATGTCAACTAATTAGTATATTGACTAGAAGTTTATAAGCACTGAGTTATTATGATCTTATGTAGACAGAACCATAAACATGTAGAATATCAGAGAGAGTTCATGCCCTGAGGAGCCAATCTCTTATTCCCTAGGGTGACTATTATATTATCCCCTTCTGTTTCTTCTTCCTGATATTCATGAGGCAAAAGGGTAATATCTTACTTCCAATTCACTCACTAACAGTCCTCCAGGTAGCACTCTCATTTTAAGAAATGAAAAGTAAGTATCTCTTCTGTTTTTTTAAATGCTGGGACAACATAGTTTCCAAAAACTAAAATTCAGTAAATTCCTTAAAGATTTCTATAGATTTTTTGTTTTTAATGCAGAAATGAAAAGGTCATTTGTGAAATGTAATTCAAAATACGAAAGTCAAGCATATTATAACAAAAACTCAAAAGAAATAAAGCAAGTCATTATTCACTGGAATAAAACAGACTGAAAAATGTAGCCTTACTTACCTGTCAGTTTGAGACAGCAAGAAGTCTTCGAAAAGCAACGCTCTCACAAGAATACATACCGACTCTGTTTACCTCCAGTTAAAATTGGAGGGGCAATAGTGGGGGCATTTCAACTGATTCTAATTACTATGTAAAGGGCTACTCAGAAATAGTGTAAAGTCCACACACTACAGTTTAAAGGAATTCATAAATGAGTATATGCTGGAAGAAATGGGCATGTTCATAATCTTTTAGACTGTCCCAGGTGGACTTATCAAATGGCCTTCAAAGATAGGGGCCATTCTGCTGCTGTTATCCTGTCTGACTGACAGAATGGTATATATTGCTACCAAAGACAGAAAAGAAAAGGTTGTCACCTTAATTTCAACACAACTGGATGGTAGCTCTGCCACGTGGAAGTCAAGTATCAGCGGTGGATCTAGAACTACTCTAAGACGTTGAACTTCCATGCCAAGGGGTACACTGGGCATCCCAAATGAGGTAGCATACATCAAGGTTGTCTTGGGCTCCTAATGTTCCTCTTTACTTCTCTATATCACATCTATGTTTGGATTATGTTCAGATCACTGTATTGGGAGCTTTTAAATGAATAAAACCAAGCAGTCTTTTCCATCATATGTATTTTATATAGACAATTGTTAGGAAAATTCATAAGATTTTTCAGTCAAAAAGCAAGATAGGACTTGTACTTTGATTCATACTCAGACTCCAAAGCATGCCAAATGTCACTTCAGAGGGCGAAAAAGGTATTTACTTTACTCACTCAGACATTGAATACTATTACTTACATTTCACATATAAGCAACCCTTGAAAAGAAAATTGGTCACTTGGGCACTGTAAAAAAGGTTTTGCTCTAATCAATTTTTAGTTCACATATCTATGTGAAATCTAATGAAAATTATGAATCTTTTCCTTAGATAATATAATTTTATATAGTCACAAAATATTGAATGCAAATGTAAATATTTCCTGTTCCCTTAGGTCCATGAACCTATATCAAGAACTGCTGTTCTCAAAGACCAAATGTTGAAATGAAAAATTTTAGCTTCAAGGGAAATAATTTATAATTGTTGGGTTCCTTTTCCCAAACTATTCTGAGAGGGTAGCTCTTTGACAATGTTTCTACAGATAAAGTAAAAGTACCTGCATAATCCCACAATTCAACTACATAATTTGATAAACTCATTGGAGAGCTTATCAATTAAGTGATACGTTTATGGGAAAAAACTGAGAAATTCCAATCAGTTTTTTTAATCAAATGCAACTAGAGTAGGTAAACAATTATGTTGTAGTTCAGAATTAATGTTGTTCTCAAAGTGTGCTTAACATACATAATTATATCCAGTGAGAAACTCTCTAAGAATATCTGAATTAGGAGAGTGTGCAATTGAATGTGTAGTATTAGTTGTTACCTTAGAAATTTAAGCTTCAACTTAACAAAATTATTCTCTTCATCTTGGATTCCTCTGAAGACTCTGGTTTCAGGTTCCCTCAAGCACTTCAGTCTGCATGGCAATGATAAAAGTTTGAATTCCCGAGGTTTTAAAAATAATCAACTCCACTCAGTTTTACCAGATGTAAAATTATAACTTACAGCTCCAACCAAGCCCTACCTTGGATAGGACATTTAACTGTGAACCATGTTAGTACAGAAACATATATAAACTAGATGTTTGTTTTAAGCTTTCTTTTAAAATCTGTGTATAATCCCAAATAAAATTATAAATAAATGTCCTCAGTAATATCTTATCTTGAAATGCATATAACCTCATCAAACATGAGACAATATCTCTCCTTTTTGATAGTGCTATGTAATATAACTCTGTTCAGCTACTCTCTGTTGCCTGGCCCACTATTCAGCTGATATAATTCTTCAGTTGTCTTTAGTTATTTTAAATAAGTGAAATAATTCACCAAGTCAAATCCTGCTAGAGGTTTATTTGAACCTCTGCTTGATTTGCACAACATACTCAGCTATAACCTAGAGAAATCAAACATGACTGATTACAAAAATAAACTAGAAGAACTCCAGTAGCTGCATATGTCTGAAACTGATATTCTCTTATGTAATTATATTCATTTAACATTTTGAGAACCCACAGGAAATTGGTGTTGTGCATATTTTTTTCTGTTAAAGTGCTTGACTCTACTAAAGTATACAAGATATAATATACAAAAAAATACATAATAAATGAAATGTGATTCAAATAAAAGTTTTTTATTTGCCTTTTTTTTCCTGGGTATATACACAGAAGGTTGAAAAGTCTACATTAAGTCAATGGAGCAAGTCTTATTAGTTACTCCTCAATTTCCTTTATTTATTTTTATTTTAAAGATGTGAGTTACAATTTAGGATTACGTATACAAACGTTCATTACCCTTGTTGATGAGATGTGCCCCTCCCTCCCCTGGCAGTTTACCTCAACTGCCAATCCCACGTCCTGCCCCTGGAAGTTTCCCAGTACTGACAATCTCTTTTTTATAGTATTATGATAACTGTTCAAGGTTCGCTTATGAGTGAGAACATATGGTACTCTGTTCTTTGTTACTCTGACAGAGCACTGAGTAGATAGACTCTAAATCCATACACATTGCTGTGAAGTCCATTTGCTTGTCCTTCTTTATGGCAGCATATTATTCCATTGTGTATATGTACCACGTGTTTTTATCCACTTAGTTCAATTTTTCTCAGCTTGAGTCACTGATGCTTGTGAAATGCAAGTCCAATGAAAAATCCAAGATAATTCAAACCTGAAACTTTAATTGTTTTACACCTGTCCTCTCACCATCATAAGGCTAAATAAAAATTGGACGCTAATAACCTGAAGGAAAATGTACTCTCACTATCCTGTTTTGTTCTGACAACTTTAACTATATTGACTTATGGCTAGTACTCATTTGGGTTTTCGTTAGCTTTCAGATTACATTATTTGCTTTCCAGATGGATCACTTGACTCTCAGACTAATTGATTTCTTGAACTTAGTTTTTGTTTCAGATGACATTCTTATGGCTTTGGTGAACTTTGTTTCAAAATACAGCATCACAGCTATAGAGTGGCTGTTTAAAATTCCCCATTGTACTCTTCAATTCTTCAGTTACCATCTAGCCCAGAAATTTCTCCTGCTGGATTTAAAAAAAACAAAAAAAGAATTTGTAGTGGATCTTGCCTTTCTACCACAGAGCTAGGCTCTTGTGTCCCCAGAATAACCATCCCACTCCTTCCTTTATTTTCATACTGCACAACTGGAATTCTGCTTTAATTCAACCTGACTTGTGTGCTAATAGTTTACAGGAACTAAATCCTAATCTACTACAACATTTGCAATGTTGGCTTAAATGCATTGGGGAAAGACTAGTAAAGATCAATTAAACTGCATATCTCCCCTGTCAATAGATAAAATCATGCTGTACATATACTGATTACCCACTGAAGTATAGTCAACCCTCCACATCTGTGGTTTTTGCATCCATGGATCCAATCAAACATTTATATTTGAACAAAAGGAGTGTCTATTCTGAATATGTATAAACATTTTTCTTGTCATTATTCCATAAACAATATAACAATTATTTACATAGTATTTATATTTTATAGGGTATTATAAGTAATCTAGAGCTGATTTAAAGTATACAGAAGGATTGTATAACTTATATACAGATACTACATCATTTTATGAAAGATACTTGAGCATAAGCAAATGTTGGTATCCTCAGAGGTCCTGGAACATGTCCCCCATGATACTAAGAGACAATTGTGCTGTCTGCCTCTTATAATCCCAAGGTCATACTCCTCTCACAAGATTGGATTTTCTTAGACATTGATGCCTGCCTTTGCCAAATTCAGGTTTGAAATGGATGATGGGGCACTGAGTCAGTCCTTTGTCCTCCCTTGAATGAGCCTCTTCTCTCCCCGAAAGACCTAGATATTAGAAATTCTCAACATGTGTCATGTAGGAACTCACTTCAATTATGCCACAAGTGATATTGCTCCTGGTATTACCTACCTTCCTTGCATTCAATCCTTAACATTATCCAGGCTGTTCTCAGATCTTTCCTCCTGATCTCAATCTTCTTCCTCAATGAACTCTTCTTGCATCCTTTGAAAGACAGACTTACAATTTTAATTCAGTATTCCCCCAGACACAATAAAGTAGTAAAATGCCTCTGCATTATGGCTCACATTGTATATAAGAATCAATTCAGGCATCTAGAGGAACACTATGCAATTCAAACTGTAGAGATTCCTTTTAATACTTGTCCAAAATATCTTACTACATTTGAATCCTTTGAAAAAATTTGCAAATCATTCAAAAGCAGGGTAAGTAGTATAACAAAGATATAGCTAAATATCTCTGTTCTGAAAATCTGTATCAAAAGAAAAGATGACTGTATCTAGACAAAAACTGTGTTTAAATCTTCATAAATATACTAATGGGAAATAAACTGCTTTGATCACTTTTATGAACACCTATACCTAGCCACACATTATGATAACCATAAAACCTGTATGCTTTTTTATAAGAAGGTACAAAAATGCACAGGAACTGAAAATATTTCATTTTTATTATTTTTGTTGAAGGTTATGAAAACTGGCACACAGAGTTTTAAAAATTCATGTCATAATACAAGACTCACCTTTCAGTCTCCCTCTCAAAAACACAAGCAAACGCCTAAATCCACCTAGCAAATTTGTGATTCATCAATCTCTCATAAATCATCTGGTTTTTAAATTTGCTTCTAGGTTCTACTAGAAGCATTGTACTTTATATACAGGATGCATAGTGTTGCATTGTGATATAATGATGAATTTTTTAATTGCCATGACATGATTTTTCTTACTTCATACTCACCACACAGTTGCTTTTATTCTTCCTATTTCTTTAATATCATTTTTGTTTTCTTCTTGCCACACATGTGACATCCTACTTCCTGTACAATACTGGCAAAGTGGATGTGAAAGAAAAATATCTCTACTCCTGAGATTTTTAAAAGAATTTTCTCTTAAATTTAAAGGAAAAGGTTTATAATATTTATAATACAACATATTCTATCTCAGCACAATGAAATATAATTTTATTTATTAAGTACTCATTATATATTTGTATTAATCCTCATTATATACTAAGTTCTCATTATATACTTTGTTCAGCAAAGTTTTTCTTTTTTTAGATATTTTAGAAATTGTACCTACTCATGAACATTTTGACAGAGGAGTAAGACAGAGAGAAAAAAACTTAAAAATTAAGAAAGGAATCAGGGAGAGGTGGTTGAGATTGCTACTCAGAGTGATACCACTATTCCTGTGAGTTCAGTTCCTTAATTTTTCATAGTATAGAAAATAGCTTTCTTCATATATCTCAACCTTCATTTGGAGAAAGCAATTCTAGGACAAGAAAGAAGAGTTCTATTTCCATAGTTAATGCTATCTTTGAATAATCTGATGTACCAATTAGTACAATTTGTGATGTGCACACCTGATTAACAAAAGCTACACTAACATAACTATAACCACTTACTAATTTTATAGAGAGTTTCTCAATCTGCATTAGAATAATAAACATAAATGAATGTAACTTGTTCTATTTTCCATTTTTTTAAAAATTGTTTCTTCTATTTTTTCAATGATAACATATATTTCTTTATAATAATCCAAACACTTTGACCTCTAAGCATCTTGTCCAAATTCTCCCAATAATTTTTCAGATGGTAAATTATTGGGAGAACTTGAAATACCAACATATTTTTCAATGCCTTTTTTCATACATGGAGAAATTCAGGCCTGCTTAGGTATTCCCTCAATCACTTGGTAGAAAGGGGTCTTGTCTATAAAACTAATGAGGAATAATTATCATTGGGATGCAAACATGCAAAAATAACTTATTGCTAGCTGGAATTCAGTTTTGTCATCCAAGATATCAGCGTCTTGTGCATACCAATAACAATGGATAAAAGCTTCTCAGTATTTGCCATTAAGAATAATCAACCTATCTAGATAAAAACCAAACACACTCTGTATTTTGCTCACCGTTAATATCTGGGGAGACATTCTATCAAACTAGTCATCACCATTTTGCCCCTAATTAAAAATGTACTGAAAATAAACCAAAACAAGATTTGCTATTTCAACCTAACTATCAAAGGCTACACACCTCTCTTCCTGGTCTCTGGCAATAATACTTGTGCTGTAGTACAGTAAATTACATGCTGGTTAGAGTTCAGCCACTCAAGCCAAATTGTTATATAGTTTATACTTGAGGATGAAAATTTAGAATGGCATGCTGTCTTTAAAACCTTCCAATACAGAAAAAAATTTAAAAATCCTAACAAAAGAAATGTGTGTAGATGAATTATCAACTTTGTATGCTGGAAATTTATAATAACAATAGTTTCTGTCATACCAAGTGACAGTTATGCATATAAATGTACTAACAGAAGACCACTGTGGTCATGAAACGATTGATATGCTAAAAGTATTTGAAGTGTTTTCTATATAAGAAAACATTACACCATGTCAAAGTATATAACCCTGTCCTTAAAAGATATGAATTGAAATTTTGGTTCTGTCTCATTGCATGTTATGTGATCCTTAGAACGTGTTTTGCTTTGTTTTGTTAATTATCTGTGCCTTGATTTAGACAT